>NW_025422629.1:0-73530 GCF_904849725.1 Hordeum vulgare subsp. vulgare | reverse complement strand
TGTAGGATGGTCTGGCCTATTGCTCTTTCCTTGTGCTTATTTCGCTTTAGGGGGTTGGTTTACAGGGACAACTTTTGTAACTTCTTGGTATACCCATGGATTGGCAAGTTCCTATTTGGAAGGTTGTAATTTCTTAACCGCAGCAGTTTCTACCCCTGCCAATAGTTTAGCACACTCTTTGTTGCTACTATGGGGGCCAGAAGCACAAGGAGATTTTACTCGTTGGTGTCAATTAGGCGGTCTATGGACTTTTGTAGCTCTCCACGGGGCTTTTGCACTAATAGGTTTCATGTTACGCCAATTTGAACTTGCTCGGTCTGTTCAATTGCGGCCTTATAATGCAATCTCATTCTCTGGTCCAATTGCTGTTTTTGTTTCGGTATTCCTTATTTATCCACTGGGGCAATCTGGTTGGTTCTTTGCGCCGAGTTTTGGCGTAGCAGCGATATTTCGATTCATCCTTTTCTTCCAAGGATTTCATAATTGGACGTTGAACCCATTTCATATGATGGGAGTTGCCGGAGTATTAGGCGCGGCTCTGCTATGCGCTATTCATGGAGCAACCGTAGAAAACACTCTATTTGAGGACGGTGATGGTGCAAATACCTTCCGTGCTTTTAACCCAACTCAAGCTGAAGAAACTTATTCAATGGTCACTGCTAACCGCTTTTGGTCCCAAATCTTTGGTGTTGCTTTTTCCAATAAACGTTGGTTACATTTCTTTATGCTATTTGTACCCGTCACCGGTTTATGGATGAGTGCTATTGGCGTAGTTGGCTTGGCTCTGAACTTACGTGCCTATGACTTTGTTTCCCAGGAAATCCGTGCAGCGGAAGATCCTGAATTCGAGACTTTCTACACCAAAAATATTCTTTTAAACGAGGGTATTCGTGCGTGGATGGCAGCTCAGGATCAGCCTCATGAAAATCTTATATTCCCTGAGGAGGTTCTACCACGTGGAAACGCTCTTTAATGGAACTTTCGTTTTAGCTGGTCGTGACCAAGAAACCACCGGCTTTGCTTGGTGGGCTGGGAATGCCAGACTTATCAATTTGTCCGGTAAACTACTTGGAGCTCACGTAGCCCATGCCGGATTAATCGTATTCTGGGCCGGAGCAATGAACCTATTTGAAGTGGCCCATTTCGTACCAGAAAAGCCCATGTATGAACAAGGGTTGATTTTACTTCCACACTTAGCTACTCTAGGTTGGGGAGTAGGGCCAGGGGGGGAAGTTCTAGATACTTTTCCATACTTTGTATCTGGCGTACTTCACCTAATTTCCTCCGCAGTCTTAGGCTTCGGTGGCATTTATCACGCGCTTCTGGGACCCGAGACTCTTGAAGAATCTTTTCCATTCTTTGGTTATGTCTGGAAAGATAGAAATAAAATGACTACAATTTTGGGTATTCACTTAATTTTGTTAGGTCTAGGTGCTTTTCTTCTAGTACTCAAGGCTCTTTATTTTGGCGGTGTATATGATACCTGGGCCCCTGGGGGGGGAGATGTAAGAAAAATTACCAATTTGACCCTTAGTCCCAGTGTTATATTTGGTTATTTACTAAAATCTCCTTTTGGGGGAGAAGGGTGGATTGTTAGTGTAGATGATTTAGAAGATATAATTGGTGGACATGTATGGTTGGGTTTTATTTGTGTATTTGGGGGAATTTGGCATATTTTAACCAAACCCTTCGCATGGGCTCGCCGTGCATTTGTATGGTCTGGAGAAGCTTACTTGTCTTATAGTTTAGCTGCTTTATCTGTCTTTGGTTTTATCGCTTGTTGTTTTGTATGGTTCAATAATACAGCTTATCCGAGTGAGTTTTATGGACCCACCGGGCCAGAAGCTTCTCAAGCTCAAGCATTTACTTTTCTAGTTAGAGACCAGCGTCTTGGAGCTAATGTGGGATCCGCTCAAGGACCCACAGGTTTAGGGAAATATCTAATGCGTTCCCCAACTGGGGAGGTTATCTTTGGAGGGGAAACTATGCGTTTTTGGGACCTTCGTGCTCCATGGTTAGAACCTCTAAGGGGCCCCAACGGTTTGGACTTGAGTAGGTTGAAAAAAGACATACAACCTTGGCAAGAACGGCGCTCAGCAGAATATATGACCCACGCTCCTTTAGGCTCTTTAAATTCCGTGGGTGGCGTAGCGACCGAGATCAATGCAGTTAATTATGTCTCTCCTAGAAGTTGGTTATCAACTTCTCATTTTGTTCTAGGATTCTTCTTTTTTGTGGGCCATTTATGGCATGCAGGAAGAGCCCGAGCTGCTGCAGCAGGTTTTGAAAAGGGAATCGATCGTGATTTGGAACCTGTTCTTTACATGAACCCTCTTAACTAAGATTTTCTTATTTATACCTGTTCTACTTTTTTTCTGTTCTGGCTCGGTTATTCTATCTAGCCGAGCCATTCATTCCTTTTTATGAAAGAAAGATAAGGGACAGAATAAAAAAAAATGAAAGAAACAAACGTATTCAATAAGCAAAAGGAGAGAGAGGGATTCGAACCCTCGATAGTTCCTAGAACTATACCGGTTTTCAAGACCGGAGCTATCAACCACTCAGCCATCTCTCCACCGCCTAATCCTTATTTTACTCCTACAAATAGAACATAGCCATATAAAAAATAAAAATATTTATTAACCTCTAGAAAGATATCAGATACAAGTTCCTTTTCGATATATCTCTGTATACTGTATACACGGATACAGGATCCGCTATACCCGCTTGTGAAATAAAGACTAAATAACCTCCTCTCACCCCCATATCCAAATAAAAAAGAGGTTAAGTAATAAATTTTAATTAAAGAGAAGAATCAATGGATTCATGATTAAACCCCTCCTACTTCTTGTATTTTTTTACAATTTTGGTTAAGTGAGGGATCAAATATGTAGTCAACTTTATTTGATGGTAGCTTGGAGGATTAGAAATATGACTATTGCTTTCCAATTAGCTGTTTTTGCATTAATTGCGACTTCCTCAGTCTTAGTAATTAGTGTACCCCTTGTATTTGCTTCTCCTGATGGTTGGTCAAATAATAAAAATGTTGTATTTTCCGGTACATCATTATGGATTGGACTAGTCTTTCTCGTAGCTATTCTGAATTCTCTCATTTCTTAAATTAAATTTGGTTAATATTTAGTAACCCCATAAAAAAGAAATAATAAAGGCCATTTAAAAAATTCGAATAGTGAGACGTATTAAAACGCAATTTGCGTTCCGAATTGCTAGCTCTTCTCTTTCAGTATTATGAAATTCCCATTAGAATATTCATTGACAGATAATAAAAAAAGGAAAACTCTAATATCTAATATAATAGAATAGAAAATGAAATGAAACGGTCGACCCAGACATAGACGGTCGACCCAAGCGGATATACGCTATAAAATATATACCGTAGCGAGCGTAGTTCAATGGTAAAACATCTCCTTGCCAAGGAGAAGATACGGGTTCGATTCCCGCCGCTCGCCCGCTTAATTTATCAAAGTACTATGATAAAAAGTTTAGTCTAGTTAATTGTTTAACTACTTATATTAAATTAAGTATTAATTAAGTATTAGTCTAGTGCCGTATCCCTTACTATATTTACCCTTCCTTTGCATCCCCCTCAAAAAAAGAGGGCGCTCCGGAGGCAGAAATAGAACTAGCCAACAGAGCCCCAAAATTGGGTATTAACTGAGACAAACAACGGGCAAACTGTTTTTAAAAGGAAGGGAGAGGTAGACTGTCCCTTTCATTTCATTTTTATTTTCTGCAAGGTAGGGAGAAGCCTTGCGCCTTCTTTTTGTGAAGGCAAGTGGCTTCGCAAATTGCTCAATTTTGCCCTCTAGGGCCCGGAACTAATGAATAAAAAAGGGTTGGATACGCCCCTCTACCATATCTAGAGAAATAGAATACTCCTTTTATAGAGACTGCTAAGTGCGGAGACGGGAATCGAACCCGTGACCTCAAGGTTATGAGCCTCGTGAGCTACCAAACTGCTCTACTCCGCTCTGTAGTACCAGAAACTGGTGGACAAAAAAGGCTTGAATACAAGCCTTTAACATGTCTAGACAAATAGAATACTCCTTTTATACAGAATGGAGCGGGTAGCGGGAATCGAACCCGCATCGTTAGCTTGGAAGGCTAGGGGTTATAGTCGACGTTGGTTGATTATTTTTAACGTCTCTAATTCAAAACCGAACATGAAATTTTGATTTCATTCGGCTCCTTTATGGATATTCTCACCACTTAACATCTATGTCAGCTTTTCTATTTGAATGGAACCAAAGCTCTCTGCTTTCTAGATGATCCTTATAGAGTAGGAGATAGAAATTCTATCTAAATCCATCTAATCTACTTACTTCGTTCCCTAATTTCATTCAAGAGATCCTGAGGAAAAGAATTGGGTTTCCACCGAGCTGAAACAATATGCGGATGGTTCTAGTAAACCAAAACTATCGTTTTTTAGCTATTTGGCTTCCTTATCCTTTAACAAAAGAAGATTTAGTTACGATTGGAAATCAACTTTTTTGTATCTTCATCCATAGATCCTTTACTCATATTTTCAAAATTGGAATACTTAAATCCAATGCAAAATTATGCTTCGCGACTCTGTACTCATATCATAATCCAATTTTTATTTTGGATGCAATTTAAATTAGTTTTTGGGTACAAATCGCCAGAATGTATATTCTTCCTCAATATGCTATTGAGAGGAAAAGGATTTAATCCTTTATAAGAACTAAAGTTTTCATCGGAATATAAAAAAAAACTTAAGGATGCCTTAAGTATATCATTTCAAATTCAGTTATTAATAGAACGAATCACACTTTTACCACTAAACTATACCCGCTACATTGTATATTATGGTATAAATGGTACCCTTTGTCAAGGATAGCCATTTGACAAGGAGGCTAATTCCCCCTTATTGAATCAGATGGAGAAGGTTCATGACACTGAGCCATTGGTACTTCTACTTCGATCGCGCGCCTTTACTTTAGGATTTAGATAGCCCCTCTCCCTCTGGTCTGTAAAATAAATCTCTTCTTACCCTGCTAATAGCGCCTGAACCAAATGTATTTATTTTGATTAGGATCCTATCCTATTCTACGGTTACGACTACAATAATCATTATTTACTTTGCGAGGACGTAAGTGTGCCAGACTGCTAAATTGTTTTATTATTCCTACAATATAAACTAGGGGATATAGGGGGTAACACTGTCCCTATAAATTCCTTTTTTCCTTTTCTTTTTTGTCCAGAATTGAACAAAAAAGAAATTATAGAAGATGTTTTCTTCCCCCATTAAGTCCGAGCCATAGAGTAAGAGTGAGATGAGTTTTCCAAATTCATCATAGACTTTCCCTATGGCTTGATAGAAGTAAGAAGCAAAGAGTTGTAACTTAAAGAGTCGTAACTTAAAGAAAAAAACGGACAGGGCTGACAGATTTACCTGATGTAAAGAAGATCCTAAAAGTCTATGATTAGTCGACTCTCTCCATTTAACACTTTCCTCTCTCTCCTTTTTTCCACTGACTCAATGCTAGTTTATTAGATTCTTGTTTAAAAGAATCAAAAAAGTTCAATAGAACTAAGAACACATAAAAAATAGCATAGAGGATCAAGGCCATTACCAAAAGTTCCTCCCAAGGATCCTATCCTATTGGGTATCTGTTCCCTGCCTTTTCCCGCTAGGATTGGAAATCTTATATTTTCCATATACCATTGAATCCTTGGGGTTCCAGAATCCGCCTATTTTACTAGCCTTCGGAAACGGAAAACCATGAACCAAGAAGAGTTGGGTATGTTTTTTTTTCTTAATTTTATTTTGAGCTCTCAAGATATCAATACATATACAATCTATACATAATGTCTCTCTCTATATCTCTATATATTATATATATATAATATGTACATTATGCAGTAGACCCATAATGGGAAATCAAAGTGGCAAATTTTTGAATTAAATAAAAAGCCCTTTTAACTCAGTGGTAGAGTAATGCCATGGTAAGGCATAAGTCATCGGTTCAAATCCGATAAAGGGCTTTTTAAATTAGTGGTAGAGTAATCTCGTGCTAAGACGTAAGTCATTGGTTCGAATCTGATAGAGTACTTTTCTACTAAATTGATTCGCTTTTTTCTTTGTTTTTGAAGCTTTCTCTTTAGAGAATTTTATGACTTAGTGCGGGATGAATGCATTTTTGGTCTGAACACTAAATGAAGCACGGAATGGAAATAAAAAAAAAATTGGACTCTTTTTCATCTTATCTTAGATCAATAAAATAACTACCTGTACTGAACTAATCTAGAATCCCTTTTAGTAATCCATTCTTATTCTATACATTTAAAATGAATTTCCCTAAAAGGTAGAGGATGATCCATGAATTAATCTAACCATCAACTAAAAAAATCCTAGATGAAAACATAGCAGAAAAGTTAGAAAAACTCTTTGCTTTGGATCTAGTTATACTTTTCGAGTATATTGACAATTCAAAAAAACTGCTCATACTATGATTATAGTATAATCACGAGCGGTTGTATATGGCCCTATCGTCTAGTGATGCCCCTATCGTCTAGTGGTTCAGGACATCTCTCTTTCAAGGAGGCAGCGGGGATTCGACTTCCCCTGGGGGTAGGGAGTATTATGAAAGGAGGTTAATCATAGATTAGCAAAAACCCTAGAATAAATTCTTCCTGGGTCGATGCCCGAGTGGTTAATGGGGACGGACTGTAAATTCGTTGACAATGTCTACGCTGGTTCAAATCCAGCTCGGCCCAAAAATCTAGGGCTTCGTGAATATGAACTAAATCCTTTTGTTTTTCTCCCATAAAATAAAATGTCTGATCTATAGAAATAAAAGAGAAATAAAAAAGGGGATTTTTTTTTCTAATCCATATCTCTCTCATTCCTTTCTTACAAACAAAAGAGTTTTTCTTGTTGAAGGGTGGATTATTATCCATTTTTAGTGATAAAAAATCACGACATACTAGTTATGTCACTCTCACTATACCCACGTATAATATAATATTAATATGTGGGTATGTAGTATATGATTCGTCTATTTCTTAGAGTACGACAGACGAATCGAATCTTCTTATGGTTCTATTTAAGAATGGGTATGCCATACACCCCGCGGGGATTGTAGTTCAATTGGTCAGAGCACCGCCCTGTCAAGGCGGAAGCTGCGGGTTCGAGCCCCGTCAGTCCCGAACTAGGGTTCAATGAATGGAGAAATTCATATTTCCTTTTTCCATGAAAAAAAAGGGGCAGGGAGCAAGATCAAATACCCATAGGGCACCCTTACTTCACTTTTTTATTTTGCATCTCTCATTAAAGAGGGAGGGAAGGAGTATAGGAATTTTTTTCACTACTCCCGATCGATAAAGATAAAGAAAGACACACATACGATATGTGGATTAGTAGAATTTTAGGATATTACTCTATCTTTCTTTATGATGATACCATCCTCATCTTAATTTCCTATTCCACTGTTATGGAATAGAGTACCGGTATTTTACCGGAATCCATACATAAATTGTATTCCCTTTTTATTTCAGACCTCTTTTCCCCATCTCACTTCTACTGCTTATTTGGATGTCTATGTGACCCATAGAAAGTTGCTCATATAATACATACATAATTGTATGTATAACTATAAGAAAAAGGAAGAGAAATTGTATAAGATTAAGAAAGCTCGTGGGTTAGAGATATAGAAAAGAAAAAGTAGAAAAAAAAGGATTAAAAAAGAGGGAATTCCTAATCCAATCAAAAAACCCATTTTGGTCTTAGTATGGATATAGGATCTTCCTATGTTATACTATATAACTCTCATCCATGAATTGATTTGATAGATCCGATATTCATAATATTGAATTGATTCAGTATTATCAGAATGCAAGCCCTACCCTTGAATTTACAAGATACCCCTTTTTCCTCTCCATGGGATTACATCCCGAGTTATTGTGAAAATAAAAAATAAAGAGGTTATGGAAGTCAATATTCTCGCATTTATTGCTACTGCACTGTTCATTCTAATTCCTACTTCTTTTTTACTTATTATTTATGTAAAAACAGTCAGCCAAAATAATTAAGTGGAATTCCAATTAATCATTGAAGAAATGAAAAAGGGATTAAATAAAAAAAATCCAAGTCTTAAATGAAAGGATCTGGTTGGAATCTTAAAGTGTGGTAGAAAGAACTACATATAGTTTTTTCTACGACACTTTAGAGTCTTTCTATTATATTATCTTTGAATCTACATAGAATAGATTAGTAGATTGAAATAGTTAAGTAGTCTAATTCAATTTCTTTTTTCATTGCATCCACTTAATTTCAATCAGGTCAAAATAAAAAAATCGAAGACAATTCTTGACCAAAGAATCCATGGAAGGAAAGAAAAATAATATAAGAATAGACTATAGTAAAAAGTAAAAGGAAAAAACCAGCGAATCTTTCATGCTTAAATATCCCGCGAGATGCTTCAAAAGAGAATAAAAATTATTCTAAGAATAAAGAAAGAGTATAAAACAAATGGAAAATGTGTGATATGCCGTGAATAGTTCCGTGGAAGAAAGTCTAATTTTCTTATGTATAGAACTTTTTTTAACCATTAGTCATTTCTAGTAGAAATTCTTAATTGGTATAATGGCTCTTTCTTACAATACAAGAGTTTCTTACAGGAGTGAAACAAAACTAAAGAAAAAGATTAAAGAATAACGTTTGACAAAATAATTAATGCAAAACGATCAATTAAAAAAAGAATTGATACAACAATTTGATTACTTAATCAATTAGTAGTATCGTATCCCTAGAGTCCACTCCTTCCCCATACTACTAGTGAAAGAGAAAATGTAAAGACTACCATTAAAGCAGCCCAAGCGAGACTTACTATATCCATCTAAATTATGTCTCCTATTTCTATGAAGGGATTATTCTACTATTGATCAATAATCATAGTGGAATCAAGGGTACAGAGTCAAAAAGGGCTTCTGCCCTAAGGCCATGGATCAATCAGTTCAAGGAATTTACTCCTAACAAATTCTTATAGGAATTCTTGTAGAATTAGAGAGCATTAAAAATACGATACTATAAAGCCCTTTTTTCCTTACCTTAAAAAAGAAAGAGTACGGGAATGATGTCCTGAATAGAAGAAGCGGGAATAGGAAGATTTTTTATTCCTTTTGTTACTCTAGTGTATGTAGGTCACATAAGATGTACGATAAAAAAATGTATGATAATTAGGAAGTCTTGATATTCTTTCGTGGAGTCCCTTCTGGAATCTTAGATTGAAAAAGAGAAGAATGCCCCTTAGGGACCTTTCTTTGGATACCAAGATTTCTGACATCTTATCCTCGTATTTAAAAATTCTCAAATCGAATCAATTAAGAACCAATTCAAATTCATATAATAAAAGAATAAGGAAACACTACCTCACCCCTATTGATAACCATTTTGGCCACTACCGCCAAAACAAACCCTAACCCTAGTTTAAGGATAGAACTATGGTATGGTTTCTCTAAACCCAGTATCGGCAGGCTTAGTTACTCTCTTGCCCGAACTTATGCGAAGTAAAAATTGATTGAATTCGATCAGTACTAGAAAACCTAAGTATTTTATTGATCAGGCGGCACCCAGATTTGAACTGGGGATAAAGGATTTGCAGTCCCCTGCCTTACCGCTTGGCCATGCCGCCAAAAAATCCGATCGAAAATCTAGAAAACAGCAAGTATTCATCCACGTTTTCTTACGAAAAGCCCCTTTCTTTTATTTTGAATATAATTAAACTTACTTTTTTCCAATCTTTTTCAAAAAAGATACTCCTGCTTTTTTTGATCCAGTTTCGATTATTCTCCTCGATAGATTCTATCTTAAAACATACATTGCTAACACAATAAAACTTCCCATTTCTTTCTATTGAGATGAAAAAGAAGAAAAGTGGATTTCTAGTCACAGGCTGCAAAATTCAGAACAAATTGGAACCATTAACTAGAATTCTCTTTCTTTTTTGAATTGCAGTAGTGAACTACTCTTAAATCGGTATTATCTCCCCCCCTTCAATTTCAATGGCATAATAAAATATTATGGCTTTATGCTTAATCCGTGTATAGGTGAACTTTAGGTCCGAGCAGCATTATTATCCAAAGATCCCCTTTATGTACATATCTCTATGGGGAATCGTGCTTTAATTTTTCAAAGTATTAAATTAAATATCTTGAATAAAAAAAGGAAATTTGCTCTGATATTAGAGTATAACCTGACTATCTTGGCCTACCCAAGTGAAATTACGATAAAAGAAAAGCATGGATATGGGGAGAGGTGGATAATTAGATTGGCATGTACTTAAAAAAGGGACTTACTTTATTTTAGAATTCCACAATGAAATACTTAATTTTCTAGCAATTATACTACTCCGATCCGAAATAAAAAAGAACCCTCAAATTATTTTTAGAAATTAAAGTAAGCACGCTATTCTAAATCGAAGTAAAGTAAAACTTTCTAGTGTATTATATTACGGCTTTATTACATTCATAGAAAGGGGATAAAATGAGAAATCTTTGCCATTCAATCTGATTAGAATATTATAAAGTATAAGTGGCATAATTTTTTTTGTAGGAATATTTTAGCAATTCATTTTCATTTCATTTGTACCCCTGGTAAACTAGAATTTTCGTCGAAATGGTCTCTATTCATATGTATGAAATACATATATGAAATACGTATGTGGAGTTCCCTAGAATTTCATGTGATTCAGTAAACAGAATATAGATTCCATGATTGCTAGATCAATCCGTAGGGATTGATGAAGAGTGAGCTGATAATGGAATTTTTCTTTGATAAACAGGAAACTTAAGATTAAGATGCTCCGGAATGGAAACGAGGGAATGTCCACAATACCCGGATTTAGTCAGATCCAATTCGAGGGATTTTTTAGGTTCATTAATCAAGCCTTGGCAGAAGAACTTGACAAGTTTCCAACAATTAAAGATCCAGATCACGAAATTGCATTTCAATTATTTGCGAAAGGATATCAATTGCTAGAACCCTCGATAAAAGAAAGAGATGCTGTGTATGAATCACTCACCTATTCTTCCGAATTATATGTATCTGCGAGATTAATTTTTGGTTTCGATGTGCAAAAGCAAACCATTTCTATCGGAAACATTCCTATAATGAATTCCTTAGGAACCTTTATTATAAATGGAATATACCGAATTGTGATCAATCAAATATTGCTAAGTCCTGGTATTTACTACCGCTCGGAATTAGATCATAAGGGAATTTCTATCTACACCGGGACTATAATATCAGATTGGGGAGGGAGATCGGAATTAGCAATTGATAAAAAAGAAAGGATATGGGCTCGCGTGAGTAGAAAACAAAAGATATCTATTCTAGTTCTATCATCAGCTATGGGTTCGAATCTAAGAGAAATTCTAGATAATGTTTCCTACCCTGAAATTTTCTTGTCTTTCCCGAATGCTAAGGAGAAGAAGAGGATTGAGTCAAAAGAAAAAGCTATTTTGGAGTTTTATCAACAATTTGCTTGTGTAGGTGGGGACCTGGTATTTTCGGAGTCCTTATGCGAGGAATTACAAAAGAAATTTTTTCAACAAAAATGTGAATTAGGAAGGATTGGTCGACGAAATATGAATCGGAGACTTAATCTTGATATACCTCAGAACAATACATTCTTGTTACCACGAGATGTATTGGCCGCTACGGATCATTTGATTGGAATGAAATTTGGAACGGGTATACTTGACGATGACGATATGAATCACTTGAAAAATAAACGTATTCGTTCGGTTGCGGATCTGTTACAAGATCAATTCGGATTGGCTCTTGGTCGTTTACAACATGCAGTTCAAAAAACTATTCGTAGAGTATTCATACGTCAATCGAAACCGACTCCCCAAACTTTGGTAACTCCAACTTCAACTTCAATTTTATTAATAACTACTTATGAGACCTTTTTTGGCACATACCCATTATCTCAAGTTTTTGATCAAACGAATCCATTGACACAAACTGTTCATGGGCGAAAAGTGAGTTGTTTAGGTCCTGGAGGGTTGACGGGGAGAACCGCAAGTTTTCGGAGCCGAGATATTCATCCGAGTCACTATGGGCGTATTTGTCCAATTGACACGTCTGAAGGAATCAATGTTGGACTTACTGGATCCTTAGCAATTCATGCGAGAATTGATCACTTGTGGGGATCTATAGAGAGTCCGTTTTATGAAATATCTGCTGAGAAAGCAAAAGAAAAAAAAGAGAGACAGGTGGTTTATCTATCACCAAATAGAGATGAGTATTATATGATAGCAGCAGGAAATTCTTTGTCCTTGAATCAAGGTATTCAGGAAGAACAGGTTGTTCCAGCTAGATACCGCCAAGAATTCTTGACTATTGCATGGGAACAGATTCATGTTAGAAGTATTTTTCCTTTCCAATATTTTTCTATTGGGGGTTCTCTCATTCCTTTTATTGAGCACAATGATGCGAATCGGGCTTTAATGAGTTCTAATATGCAGCGCCAAGCAGTTCCACTTTCTCGGTCCGAGAAATGCATTGTTGGAACTGGATTGGAACGCCAAACAGCTCTAGATTCGAGGGTTTCCGTTATAGCCGAACGCGAGGGAAAGATCATTTCTACTGATAGTCATAAGATACTTTTATCAAGTAGTGGGAAGACTATAAGTATTCCTTTAGTTAACCACCGTCGCTCTAACAAAAATACTTGTATGCACCAAAAACCTCGGGTTCCACGGGGTAAATCCATTAAAAAAGGACAAATTTTAGCAGAAGGAGCTGCTACAGTTGGGGGGGAACTTGCTTTAGGAAAAAACGTATTAGTAGCTTATATGCCATGGGAAGGTTACAATTTTGAAGACGCAGTACTAATTAGCGAACGTTTGGTATATGAGGATATTTATACCTCTTTTCACATCCGGAAATATGAAATTCAGACGGATACGACAAGCCAGGGCTCCGCTGAAAAAATCACTAAAGAAATACCACATCTAGAAGAACATTTACTCCGCAATTTGGACAAAAATGGAGTTGTTAGGTTGGGATCCTGGGTAGAAACTGGTGATATTTTAGTAGGTAAATTAACGCCTCAGATAGCGAGCGAATCATCATATATCGCAGAAGCTGGATTATTACGGGCCATATTCGGCCTTGAGGTTTCCACTTCAAAAGAAACTTCTCTGAAATTACCTATAGGTGGAAGAGGGCGCGTTATCGATGTGAAATGGATCCAAAGGGACCCCCTCGACATAATGGTTCGTGTATATATTTTACAGAAACGTGAAATCAAAGTTGGGGATAAAGTAGCCGGAAGACATGGGAATAAAGGGATCATTTCCAAAATTTTGCCTAGGCAAGATATGCCCTATTTGCAAGATGGAACACCCGTTGATATGGTCTTCAATCCCTTAGGAGTACCCTCCCGAATGAATGTGGGACAAATATTTGAAAGCTCGCTCGGATTAGCGGGGGATCTGCTAAAGAAACATTATAGAATAGCACCCTTTGATGAGAGATATGAGCAAGAGGCTTCAAGAAAACTTGTGTTTTCAGAATTATATGAAGCCAGTAAAGAAACAAAAAATCCATGGGTATTTGAACCCGAGTACCCGGGAAAAAGCAGAATATTTGATGGAAGAACAGGCGACCCCTTTGAGCAACCTGTTCTAATAGGGAAGTCCTATATCTTAAAATTAATTCATCAAGTTGATGAGAAAATTCATGGGCGTTCTACTGGGCCCTACTCACTTGTTACACAACAACCGGTTAGAGGAAGAGCCAAGCAAGGGGGACAACGAGTAGGAGAAATGGAAGTTTGGGCTTTAGAAGGATTTGGTGTTGCTCATATTTTACAAGAGATACTTACTTATAAATCTGACCATCTTATAGCTCGCCAAGAAATACTTAATGCTACGATCTGGGGAAAAAGAATACCTAATCATGAGGATCCTCCAGAATCTTTTCGAGTGCTCGTTCGAGAACTACGATCTTTGGCTCTAGAACTGAATCATTTCCTTGTATCTGAAAAGAACTTCCAGGTTAATAGGGAGGAAGTTTGATCGGAATAAATATAAATTCTTTTCTTATTTCTATTTTATGATTGACCAATATAAACATCAACAACTTCAAATTGGACTCGTTTCCCCTCAACAAATAAAGGCTTGGGCTAACAAAAACCTACCTAATGGAGAAGCCGTTGGCGAAGTCACAAGGCCCTCTACTTTTCATTATAAAACCGATAAACCAGAAAAAGATGGATTGTTTTGCGAAAGAATCTTTGGACCCATAAAAAGCGGGATTTGCGGTTGTGGCAATTCTCGAGCGAGCGGAGCTGAAAACGAAGACGAAAGATTTTGCCAAAAATGCGGGGTAGAATTTGTGGATTCTCGGATACGAAGATATCAAATGGGATACATCAAACTCGCATGTCCCGTGACTCATGTGTGGTATTTGAAAGGTCTTCCTAGTTATATCGCGAATCTTTTAGATAAACCTCTTAAGAAGTTGGAGGGCCTAGTATACGGCGATTTCTCTTTTGCTAGGCCCAGCACTAAAAAACCCACTTTTTTACGATTACGAGGTTTATTCGAAGAGGAAATTGCATCCTGTAACCACAGCATTTCTCCCTTTTTTTCTACCCCAGGCTTTGCAACATTTCGAAATCGGGAAATTGCGACAGGAGCAGGTGCTATTAGAGAACAATTAGCAGATTTGGATTTGCGAATTATTATAGAGAATTCTTTGGTCGAATGGAAGGAATTAGAAGACGAGGGGTATAGTGGAGATGAGTGGGAAGATAGAAAAAGACGAATAAGAAAAGTTTTTTTGATTAGACGCATGCAATTGGCGAAACATTTTATTCAAACAAATGTAGAACCAGAATGGATGGTTTTGTGCTTATTACCGGTTCTTCCTCCCGAATTGAGACCTATTGTTTATAGGTCTGGAGATAAAGTAGTGACTTCAGACATTAATGAACTTTATAAGAGAGTTATCCGTCGGAACAACAATCTTGCCTATCTATTAAAAAGAAGTGAATTAGCGCCAGCAGATTTAGTAATGTGCCAGGAAAAATTGGTACAAGAAGCCGTGGATACACTTCTTGATAGTGGGTCCCGCGGGCAACCGACGAGGGATGGTCACAATAAAGTATACAAATCACTTTCAGATGTAATTGAAGGTAAAGAGGGAAGGTTTCGCGAGACTCTGCTTGGGAAACGGGTCGATTACTCGGGGCGTTCTGTCATTGTTGTGGGTCCTTCGCTTTCATTACATCAATGTGGATTACCTCTAGAGATAGCAATAAAGCTTTTTCAGCTATTTGTAATTCGCGATTTAATCACGAAACGCGCCACTTCTAATGTCAGGATTGCTAAAAGGAAAATTTGGGAAAAGGAACCCATTGTATGGGAAATACTTCAAGAAGTTATGCGGGGACATCCTGTACTGTTAAATAGAGCACCTACTCTGCATAGATTAGGCATACAGGCCTTTCAACCCACTTTAGTAGAGGGGCGTACTATTTCTTTACACCCATTAGTGTGTAAGGGTTTCAATGCAGACTTTGATGGAGATCAAATGGCTGTTCATCTACCTTTATCCTTGGAAGCTCAGGCGGAAGCCCGTTTACTTATGTTTTCTCATATGAATCTCTTATCTCCTGCTATTGGGGATCCTATTTGCGTACCAACCCAAGACATGCTTATCGGGCTTTATGTATTAACAATTGGAAAGCGTCGAGGTATTTGTGCAAATAGATATAATAGTTTCAGAAACTATCCAAATTTAAAAGTCAATTACAATAATAATAATTCTAAGTATAGGAAAGATAAAGAACCCCATTTTTCTAGTTCTTATGATGCACTGGGAGCTTATAGACAAAAACTAATCAGTTTAGATAGTCCCTTGTGGCTACGATGGAACCTGGATCAACGCGTCATTGGGTCAAGAGAAGTTCCGATTGAAATTCAATATGAATCTTTGGGGACTTATCATGAGATTTATGCTCACTATCTAATAATGGGAAATAGAAAAAAAGAAATTCGTTCGATATACATTCGAACCACTCTTGGTCATATTTCTTTTTATAGAGAAATAGAGGAAGCCGTACAAGGATTTAGTCAGGCCTATTCATACACTACCTAAACAAGAAAGTTAGATTCGGCGATGCCCCTCCCCTTTGCTTTCGGGGGGCATTCCGATTTCCCTAGTATCATCATTATTTGCCACGCGAATCCAGATTGAGATTGAGGCAATTAAGTTAATTAAATTTTCGAATCACTGACTCAGGCCCATTGTCGAATCCTACTCAGCAATTGTCGAATCCTACTCAGCCGAAAAGGGGGTACTTATGTATGGCGGAACGGGCCAATCTGGTCTTTCATAATAAAGAGATAGACGGAACTGGTATGAAACGACTTATTAGCAGATTAATAGATCATTTTGGAATGGGATATACATCCCATATACTGGATCAACTAAAGACTCTGGGCTTCTATCAAGCCACTACTACATCGATTTCGTTAGGAATCGAGGATCTTTTAACAATACCCTCTAAGGGATGGTTAGTCCAAGACGCGGAACAACAGAGTTTTCTTTTGGAGAAACACTATTATTATGGGGCTGTACACGCGGTAGAAAAATTACGCCAATCTGTTGAGATATGGTATGCGACAAGTGAATATTTGAAACAAGAAATGAATTCAAATTTTCGGATAACGGATCCTTCTAATCCAGTCTATCTAATGTCTTTTTCAGGAGCCAGAGGAAATGCATCTCAAGTACACCAATTAGTAGGTATGAGAGGATTAATGTCGGACCCTCAAGGACAAATGATTGATTTACCTATTCAAAGCAATTTACGCGAGGGACTTTCTTTGACAGAATATATAATTTCCTGCTATGGAGCCCGCAAAGGGGTTGTAGATACTGCTGTACGAACAGCAGATGCTGGATATCTTACACGTAGACTTGTTGAAGTAGTTCAACATATTATTGTGCGTAGAAGAGATTGTGGTACTATCCGAGGTATTTCTGTAAGTCCTCAAAATGGGATGACGGAAAAACTTTTTGTCCAAACACTAATTGGTCGTGTATTAGCAGACGATATATATATCGGTTCACGATGCATTGCCGCGCGAAATCAAGATATTGGAATTGGATTAGTCAATCGATTCATAACTGCCTTTCGAGCACAACCATTTCGAGCACAACCAATATATATTAGAACCCCCTTTACTTGCCGAAGCACTTCTTGGATCTGTCAATTATGCTATGGCCGGAGTCCTACTCATAGTGATCTGGTGGAATTGGGAGAAGCCGTAGGTATTATTGCGGGTCAATCAATTGGGGAGCCAGGGACTCAACTAACATTAAGAACTTTTCATACTGGCGGAGTATTCACAGGGGGTACTGCCGACCTTGTACGATCCCCTTCGAATGGAAAAATCCAATTCAATGAGAATTTGGTTCACCCCACACGTACCCGTCATGGACAGCCTGCTTTTCTATGTTATATAGACTTGCATGTAACTATTCAGAGTCAAGATATTCTATATAGTGTGAATATTCCCTCAAAAAGCTTGATTCTAGTGCAAAATGATCAATATGTAAAATCTGAACAAGTAATTGCGGAGATTCGTGCCGGAACGTCCACTTTACATTTTAAAGAAAGGGTACAAAAGCATATTTATTCTGAATCAGACGGCGAAATGCACTGGAGTACTGATGTTTACCATGCGCCCGAATATCAATATGGTAATCTTCGTCGATTACCAAAAACAAGCCATTTATGGATATTATCCGTAAGTATGTGCAGATCCAGTATAGCGTCTTTTTCACTCCACAAGGATCAAGATCAAATGAATACTTATGGTAAAAAAGATAGGGAAATTCTTGATTATTCAACGTCGGATCGAATCATGTCCAATGGCCATTGGAATTTGATCTATCCTTCTATTTTTCAAGATAATTCAGATTTGTTGGCGAAAAAGCGAAGAAATAGGTTCGTCATTCCATTACAATATCATCAAGAACAAGAGAAAGAACTAATATCCTGTTTTGGGATTTCGATTGAAATCCCCTTTATGGGTGTTTTACGTAGAAATACTATTTTTGCTTATTTTGACGATCCCCGATACAGAAAAGATAAAAAGGGTTCAGGAATTGTTAAATTTAGATATAGGACCCTAGAAGAAGAATATAGGACTCGAGCGGAAGACTCAGAAGAGGAATATGAGACCCTAGAACACGAATACAGGACCCGAGAGGACGAATATGAAACCCTAGAAGAATCTAAATATGGAATCCTAGAAGACGAATACGAATATGAAACCCTAGAAAACGAATATGGGAGCCCAGAAAACAAATATGGGAACCCAGAGAACGAATATAGGACTTTAGAGAAAGACTCAGAAGAGGAATATGGGAACCCAGAGAGCAAATATAGGACCCAAGAGGACGAATATGGAACTTTAGAAGAAGACTCAGAAGACGAATATGGCAGCCCCGGGGAAAGCGGCGAGGAAAAATATGGTACTTTAGAGGAAGACTCAGAAGAAGACTCAGAGGACGAATACGAGAGCCCAGAGGAAGATTCCATCTTAAAAAAAGAGGGTTTGATTGAGCATCGAGGAACAAAAGAATTTAGTCTAAAATACCAAAAAGAAGTAGATCGGTTTTTTTTCATTCTTCAAGAACTTCATATCTTGCCGAGATCTTCATCCCTAAAGATACTTGACAATAGTATTATTGGAGTGGATACACAACTCACAAAAAATACAAGAAGTGGACTAGGCGGACTGGTCCGAGTGAAGAGAAAAAAAAGCCATACGGAACTCAAAATATTTTCCGGAGATATTCATTTTCCTGAAGAGGCAGATAAGATATTAGGTGGGTGTTTGATACCGCCAGAAAGACAAAAAAAAGATTCTAAGGAATCAAAAAAAAAGAAAAATTGGGTCTATGTTCAACGGAAAAAAATTCTCAAGAGCAAGGAAAAGTATTTTGTTTCCGTTCGCCCTACAGTGGCATATGAAATGGACGAAGGAAGAAATTTAGCAACACTTTTCCCGCAGGATCTCTTGCAAGAAGAAAATAATCTCCAAATTCGACTTGTCAATTTTATTTATCATGAAAATAGCAAGTTAACTCAAAGAATTTATCACACAAATAGTCAATTTGTTAGAACTTGCTTAGTAGTGAATTGGGAACAAGAAGAAAAAGAAAAGGCTGGTGCTTCCCTTGTTGAGGTAAGAGCAAATGATCTTATTCGCGATTTCCTAAGAATTGAGTTAGTCAAGTCCACTATTTCGTATACACGAAAAAGGTATGATAGGACAAGTGGAGGACCGACTCCCCATAATAGGTTAGATCGCGCCAATAGCAATTCTTTTTATTCCAAGGCGAAGATTGAATCACTTAGCCAACATCAAGAAGCTATTGGCACTTTGTTGAATCGAAATAAAGAATACCAATCTTTGATGATTTTGTCGGCATCCAACTGTTCTCGAATTGGTTTATTCAAGAATTCAAAACATCCCAATGCGATAAAAGAATGGAATCCTAGAATTCCTATTCTAGAAATTTTTGGGCCCTTAGGGGCTATTGTAGCTAGTATATCGCATTTTTCTTCATCTTACTATTTACTAACGCATAATAAAATCCTGCTAAAAAAATATTTGTTCGTTGACAATTTGAAACAAACCTTCCAAGTACTTCAAGAACTTAAATACTCTTTAATAGATGAAAATAAAAGGATTTCCAATTTCGATAGTAACATAATGTTGGATCCATTCCTTTTGAATTGTCACTTTGTCCATCATGATTCTTGGGAAGAGACATTGGCAATAATTCACCTTGGACAATTTATTTGTGAAAATGTATGTCTATTTAAATCGCACATAAAAAAATCTGGTCAAATTTTCAGTGTAAATATGGATTCCTTTGTTATAAGAGCAGCTAAACCTTATTTGGCCACTACAGGAGCAACTGTTAATGGTCATTATGGAGAAATCCTTTACAAGGGAGATAGGTTAGTTACGTTTATATATGAAAAATCGAGATCTAGTGACATAACGCAAGGTCTTCCAAAAGTGGAACAAATCTTTGAAGCGCGTTCAATTGATTCATTATCCCCCAATCTCGAAAGGAGAATTGAGGATTGGAATGAGCGTATACCAAGAATTCTTGGGGTCCCTTGGGGATTCTTGATTGGAGCTGAGCTAACCATAGCCCAAAGTCGTATTTCTTTGGTTAATAAAATCCAAAAGGTTTATCGATCCCAAGGGGTACAGATCCATAATAGACATATAGAGATTATTATACGCCAAGTAACATCAAAAGTGCGGGTTTCCGAAGATGGAATGTCTAATGTTTTTTCGCCTGGGGAATTAATCGGACTATTGCGAGCGGAACGAGCAGGGCGAGCTTTGGATGAATCGATCTATTATCGGGCAATCTTATTGGGAATAACAAGGGCTTCCCTGAATACCCAAAGTTTCATATCTGAAGCAAGTTTTCAAGAAACTGCTCGAGTTTTAGCAAAAGCTGCCCTACGAGGTCGCATTGATTGGTTGAAAGGCTTGAAAGAAAACGTAGTTCTGGGGGGGATTATACCTGTTGGTACCGGATTCCAAAAATTTGTGCATCGTTCCCCACAAGACAAGAACCTTTATTTCGAAATAAAAAAAAAAAATCTATTCGCGTCGGAAATGAGAGATTTTTTGTTTCTCCATACAGAATTAGTTTCTTCAGATTCTGACGTAACAAACAATTTTTATGAGACATAAAAACCCCCATTTAACATTTAACCCTAAGGATACATAAAACATATTTTTTACTTTACTAGACTTTTGAACTTAGAACACTAACAGGTTAAATTTTAGATTTTTAAGATTTTTATTTTAATAAGTAAAACAAGTCAGTTAATTCATTAAATTAAGGTTTTGTTTATACCATGTATCAATGTATCAATGGCCAACTCTTAGTACAAGGTTCTCTCAGAACAATTATTATTTTATTTATTTCAAGCTATTTCGGATCTTTCTTAATCTTCAAAAAGAAATAAATTCCGTAATGGAATGTTAGGATGAAAAAAAAAGGAAGTGTGGAAAAAATGACAAGAAGATATTGGAACATTAATTTGAAAGAGATGATAGAAGCAGGAGTTCATTTTGGTCATGGTATTAAGAAATGGAATCCTAAAATGGCCCCTTACATTTCGGCAAAGCGTAAAGGTACTCATATTATAAATCTCGCTAGAACGGCCCGTTTTTTATCAGAAGCTTGTGATTTAGTTTTTGATGCAGCAAGTCAGGGAAAAAGTTTCTTAATTGTTGGTACCAAAAAAAGAGCAACAGATTTAGTAGCATCAGCTGCAATAAGGGCTCGTTGTCATTATGTTAATAAAAAGTGGTTCAGTGGTATGTTAACGAATTGGTCGATTACGAAAACTAGACTTTCTCAATTTAGAGACTTAAGAGCGGAAGAAAAAATGGGAAAATTCCACCATCTCCCAAAAAGAGATGTGGCAATCTTGAAGAGAAAATTATCTACCTTACAAAGGTATCTCGGCGGGATCAAATATATGACGAGATTGCCAGACATTGTGATCGTCCTTGATCAGCAAAAAGAGTATATAGCTCTTCGGGAATGTGCCATTTTGGGAATTCCTACTATTTCTTTAGTCGATACAAATTGTGACCCGGATCTCGCGAATATATCGATTCCAGCCAACGATGACACTATGACTTCAATTCGATTGATTCTTAACAAATTAGTATTTTCAATTTGTGAGGGCCGTTCTCTCTATATAAGAAATCGTTGATTAAGAATATATAGTGAATTCTTGGACAACTGCGTAGATTTATGGAATGACTTACTATATCTTTTTTTGCATAGAATTTGTTTTGCATAGAAAAAAGAAGGGGAATATTGATATATATTAGAGGGTATTGATATATATTATGATCTGATGTGCTTTCTTGGTATCCTAAATATCAAATTAATAGTTCAAGTTGCTGAGTTGAGAAAGAGATGGTTGAATCAAAAGAATTCCTTTTTTGAAGTTCAATTTTTATCAGAGGACAATATGAATATTATACCTTGTTCCATTAAAACACTCAAGGGGTTATACGATATATCGGGTGTAGAAGTAGGCCAACACTTCTATTGGCAAATAGGAGGTTTTCAAATTCATGCCCAGGTACTCATCACTTCTTGGGTCGTAATTACTATCTTGCTAGGTTCAGTTGTCATAGCTGTTCGGAATCCACAAACCATCCCGACCGACGGGCAGAATTTTTTTGAATATGTCCTTGAGTTTATTCGAGACTTGAGCAAAACTCAGATTGGAGAAGAATATGGTCCCTGGGTTCCCTTTATTGGAACTATGTTCCTTTTTATTTTTGTTTCAAATTGGTCGGGTGCTCTTTTACCTTGGAAAATTATAGAGTTACCCCATGGGGAATTAGCAGCGCCCACGAATGATATAAATACTACTGTTGCTTTAGCTTTACTCACGTCAGCGGCATATTTTTATGCTGGTCTTAGCAAAAAAGGATTGAGCTATTTCGAGAAATATATTAAACCAACCCCAATCCTTTTACCAATTAACATCCTAGAAGATTTCACAAAACCATTATCGCTTAGCTTTCGACTTTTCGGGAATATATTGGCGGATGAATTAGTCGTTGTTGTTCTTGTTTCTTTAGTCCCCTTAGTAATCCCTATACCGGTCATGTTTCTTGGATTATTTACAAGCGGTATTCAAGCTCTTATTTTTGCAACATTAGCCGCAGCCTATATAGGTGAATCCATGGAGGGTCATCATTGAATTGACTAGTTTTGGAATATAGTATTTTTTTTTTCAGCTTAGCTCAATTCATGCATGGTTCCAGATAATCTGCTTGGTTGCAATAGTTAGAAATGCGTATGAATATATAGCCTAGAGTTGTAGGAGAGAGAATAGAATAGACTATATTATGGAATTTTCAAAGTATATATGCATTAAGGAGGGTGGAGTCAGGCTAGATCTATACTATAATAAATATCCTTAATATCTATAAGTGGAGTCCTCTTTTATGCGGGTTTCCACTTTAAGCAATGATTTTAGAATCCGATTCAATAGAAAATGAGAAAATATGCAAACAAAATAGAAGAAACAAATGTATATAGGATATTGATATTATATTATATATTCCTAGGTTAGATTCATTATCTAATCCGATATATGGATATAGAATTCCCTTCTATGTAGTTCGGACAATTCACATTTCAATTTGATTTCAATTTGTACTTTTTAGTTACTTTACTTCTCCCCAATAGAGCTTAGAAGTAAGAATTTTTTGGTTGATTGTATCCTTAACCATTTCTTTTTTTTTGACACGAGGAACTACTCACCATGAATCCACTAATTGCTGCTGCTTCTGTTATTGCTGCTGGATTGGCCGTAGGGCTTGCTTCTATTGGACCTGGAGTTGGTCAAGGTACTGCTGCAGGACAAGCTGTAGAAGGTATTGCGAGACAGCCAGAAGCAGAAGGTAAAATACGAGGTACTTTATTGCTTAGTCTAGCTTTTATGGAAGCTTTAACAATTTATGGACTAGTTGTGGCACTAGCGCTTTTATTTGCGAACCCTTTTGTTTAATCCTAAAAAAAAAAGTTCTTTCGATTTCGATTAGATACTTTTTTCTTTTTTTAGTAAATTGGTATTTGCTTCCGCAATTCCAATTATATCAATACTTTATTTAATTTACTCCTATTTATTACTCCTGGAATTATCTATTTATCGGGACAGATAATACCGCATTCTAGGAAGGGCTGAGTTGAGTATGATTAATTTAGAAGATATGCTCGCCTTCTTATTTCCCGTCCTTAGTTTAGGAAAGTGGAAAGTTTTTTCCTTTTATTTTAGGAATTTTGGGAACGGAACATTTCAACAAAGGAAGCCTTTCACCGGTCAAACAAGACCTAAGACTTAATCTAAAAGAAATTACTAGATTGAATCTATTTGCATTAAAAAAACCGATCAAAAAAGGGCGAGCGAAGTAAGTGATCGAAAAACTTTGTTCTTTGTTCGTCCTATCTATAAGAGGAGAGCATATGAAAAATGTAACCCATTCTTTCGTTTTTTTAGCTCACTGGCCATCCGCTGGCAGTTTCGGGCTTAATACCGATATTTTAGCAACAAATCTAATAAATCTAACTGTAGTGGTTGGTGTTTTGATTTTTTTTGGAAAGGGAGTGTGTGCGAGTTGTCTATTTCAAGAATAGATTGGATCTATCCGGCTGCACTTTAGAATATTTTTTAGTATTTTTCGGATAAATAAGAAAAGGGTGCACGATCTCGACGAATTACTTCTGAATAAATTCAGAAATCATATGGAAGAACCATAGCATTTCGCGACTCATTGGTAAATCAATTTTGATTCTCTATAAACCAAGAATGTGAGACCATTAACACGGTTAAAGCTAAACTGCTTGAAGTCCAGGCAAAAAGAGGTACTCTTTCTACAACTATATTAGTATTAGTACCGAATTTAAACGGGAAATAGCTAATGTAAAATTTATCTGATATAGAACACTCATATCGATAAAATGGTTTGAACTATTTACTAGAAAAAAAAAGAAGGGGCACCCTGCCCTTTTTTAACCAATGCCGAATCGACGACCTATGTATAAAAAAGAGAAATTTTTTGGATTTGAAGAAAAAAAAAAAAGAATTCTATTAATTTTCATTTTCCATTTATTTAGTTAGTTTTTCTTAATGAAATTGAAATTATTAACTAAAGGGCAAATATAAATAAAGAAACAACTTTGCTGACCATGATATATTTTTATCTAGGCGGAAGAGTCCTCTTAATATTTATCTAGTCTTATATAGGTTTCGGTATATTGAAATATAAACATAAAAAATAAGATAGAGGATAGGCTCATTACTTATACTTAAAAAAAGATATGGAAATTGCTATAGCAAAAAAAGAAAAAAAGGAGCGTGAGAGCCAAATGAATCGAAAGATTCATGTTTGGTTCGGGAAGAGATCATAAAAGTTGTAAACTTACAAAATAATCTACTTTCATTAAAAGATTTATTAGATAATCGAAAACAGAGGATCTTGAGTACTATTCGAAATTCAGAAGAATTGCGTAGAGGGACCATTGAGCAACTCGAAAAAGCTCGGATTCGATTACAGAAAGTCGAACTAGAAGCGGATGAGTATCGAATGAATGGATACTCTGAGATAGAACGAGAAAAAGCAAATTTGATTAATGCTACTTCTATTAGTTTGGAACAATTAGAAAAGTCTAAAAACGAAACCCTTTATTTTGAAAAACAAAGGGCAATGAATCAGGTCCGACAGCGGGTTTTCCAACAGGCCGTACAAGGAGCTCTAGGAACTCTGAATAGTTGTTTGAATACCGAGTTACATTTCCGTACGATTCGTGCTAATATTGGCATTCTCGGGTCCCTGGAATGGAAGAGATAATTAAATTAATTAGGCCTTGAACTTCTACTTTCGTTTAGAATTTAGGCATTATTTTTCCCCTTGCTTTCGAAAAAAGAGTCAAGAAACACTAATGGCAACCCTTCGAGTCGACGAAATTCATAAAATTCTCCGCGAACGTATTGAACAATATAATAGGAAAGTAGGGATTGAGAATATAGGTCGCGTAGTTCAAGTGGGGGATGGGATTGCTCGTATTATAGGTCTTGGTGAAATAATGTCGGGTGAATTAGTCCAATTTGCAGAAGGTACTAGGGGTATTGCTCTGAATTTGGAATCCAAAAATGTTGGGATTGTATTAATGGGCGATGGGTTGATGATACAAGAGGGCAGTTTTGTAAAAGCAACAGGAAGAATTGCTCAGATACCCGTGAGTGAGGCTTACTTGGGTCGTGTTGTAAATGCTCTGGCTAAACCTATTGATGGGAAAGGCGAAATTATAGCTTCCGAATCTCGCTTAATTGAATCTCCTGCTCCAAGTATAATTTCCAGGCGTTCCGTATACGAACCTCTTCAAACAGGGCTTATTGCTATCGATTCGATGATTCCTATAGGGCGCGGTCAGCGAGAGTTAATTATTGGGGACAGACAGACTGGCAAAACAGCAGTAGCTACAGATACAATTCTCAATCAAAAAGGGCAAGGTGTAATATGTGTTTATGTAGCTATCGGTCAAAGAGCATCCTCCGTAGCTCAAGTAGTAACTACTTTCCATGAGGAGGGGGCCATGGAATACACTATTGTAGTAGCTGAAATGGCGGATTCACCTGCTACATTACAATACCTCGCTCCTTATACGGGAGCAGCCCTGGCTGAGTATTTTATGTACCGCGAACGGCATACTTTAATAATTTATGATGATCTCTCCAAACAGGCACAAGCTTATCGCCAAATGTCCCTTCTATTAAGAAGACCTCCCGGCCGTGAGGCTTATCCAGGGGATGTTTTTTATTTGCATTCACGCCTTTTAGAAAGAGCCGCTAAATTAAATTCTCTTTTAGGCGAAGGAAGTATGACCGCTTTACCAATAGTTGAGACTCAATCTGGAGACGTTTCCGCCTATATTCCTACTAATGTAATCTCCATTACAGATGGACAAATATTCTTATCGGCGGATCTATTCAATGCCGGAATTCGACCCGCTATTAATGTGGGTATTTCTGTTTCCAGAGTAGGATCCGCGGCTCAAATTAAAGCCATGAAACAAGTAGCTGGCAAATCAAAATTGGAACTAGCTCAATTCGCAGAGTTACAAGCCTTTGCACAATTCGCCTCTGCTCTCGATAAAACAAGTCAGAATCAATTGGCAAGGGGTCGACGATTAAGGGAATTGCTTAAACAATCCCAGGCAAATCCTCTCCCAGTGGAAGAGCAGATAGCTACTATTTATACCGGAACAAGAGGATATCTTGATTCGTTAGAAATCGAACAGGTAAATAAATTTCTGGATGAGTTACGTAAACACCTAAAAGATACTAAACCTCAATTCCAAGAAATTATATCTTCTAGCAAGACATTCACCGAGCAAGCGGAAATCCTTTTGAAGGAAGCTATTCAGGAACAGCTGGAACGGTTTTCCCTTCAGTAACAAATAAATTTGGCATATCTACTCTTGTTATTTTGCATGTCTACTCTTGTTATTTGAATCATGCAAAAAAGTTTTCTTTGTTTTTAGTTTAGTATAGTTATTTAAAGAATAGATAGAAATAAGATTGCGTCCAATAGGATTTGAACCTATACCAAAGGTTTAGAAGACCTCTGTCCTATCCATTAGACAATGGACGCTTTTCTTTCGTATTTTATTCTTTCTTTTATTCTTTCTTTTATTTGTTGTCTTCTTCCGAGAAAAAACTGTTAGACCAAAACTCTTTTAGGAAATCAAAAAATCCAGATACAAATGGATGATGTATATATCATGCATATATCATTAAAGAAGGAGTATGGGGCCGGTAGTGGGAATCGAACCCGCAACCCCAAGGTTATGAGACTTATGAGCTACCAAACTGCTCTATACTCTTAAACTAAAGAGGGGTAACTAGTGGATAAAAGAGGGTTCGATACGTCCCTCTACCATATCTATACAAATAGAATAGTCCATTTATACAGAATGGTAAAGAGGGCTCCTCTATGATTATCAATTCCAGAAATCCATACAAATACGAAAGGGTATTTTATCCTTACCAACTGGATCTTGTTGCACCCGGTAATAAACATTCATAAACCATTTCTCGAAGTACGTGTCCGGATAGCCCAAAATGTCGATAGTTAGCTCTAGGTCTTCCGGTCAAAAAACAACGTCGATGAAGGCGTGTAGGTGCACTATTACGCGGTAGGGATTGCAATTTTTCTCGCATTTTCGTTTTTTCACTCAAACTCAAGGGAGAAACTTTGCTTCTTATCTTTTTTTTTAAAGATTGACGAATCAAATGATATTTCTGTTCTAATTTCTGCCGCTTCTTCTCCCTCTGAATCAAACTCTTTTTTGCCATAATGTGCCGTTGCTATTATTATCAAGTATACGGTTCTAATCCTAGATGGAAAAATAAATAGAAAAAGAAATTTAAGAAGGCGGATCCTCCCTCTCTATCAAGAGTAATGAACTAGGTGCTGATACAGTACAAAAAAACAAACTAAATTAACCAAACTTGCCTGATGTTGAGGCAATCAAGAAAGCTGCATAAGTGAATATATAACCCACGGAAAAGTGAGCTAATCCAACCAATCTTGCTTGCACAATGGAAAGAGCCACAGGCTTATCTCTCCAGCGAATTAAATTAGCTAAAGGTGTGCGTTCATGAGCCCATGCTAAAGTCTCAATTAATTCCTGCCAATACCCCCGCCAAGAAATTAAGAACATAAATCCAGTAGCCCAAACAAGATGTCCAAATAAGAACATCCAAGCCCATACCGATAAACTATTCATCCCAAAAGGATTATATCCATTGATAAGTTGTGAAGAGTTTAACCATAGGTAATCTCTTAACCATCCCATCAAATAAGTGGAGGATTCATTAAATTGTGAAACGTTGCCCTGCCATAATGTGATATGTTTCCAATGCCAATAAAAAGTAACCCACCCAATGGTATTTAACATCCAGAAAACTGCCAAATAAAATGCGTCCCAAGCAGAAATATCACAAGTACCGCCGCGCCCTGGGCCGTCACAAGGAAAACTATACCCAAAATCCTTTTTATCCGGCATTAATTTGGAACCGCGTGCGTCTAAAGCGCCCTTTACTAAAATCAATGTAGTTGTATGCAAACCTAGAGCAATAGCATGATGAACCAAGAAATCCCCAGGTCCTATTGTTAAGAAAAGCGAATTACTATTCTCATTAACAGCATTCAACCATCCGGGCAACCATAGGCTTCGACCCGCATTGAAAGCGGGGCCATTCGTTGAAGATAAGAGTATATCGAACCCATATGTCGTCTTGCCATGAGCAGATTGTATCCATTGGGCAAATATAGGTTCGATCAAGATTTGCTTTTCTGGAGTACCAAAAGCAAGCATGACGTCGTTATGAACATAAAGGCCCAAGGTATGGAATCCTAGAAAGAGGCTAGCCCAACTTAAATGAGATATGATAGCTTCTTTATGGTCTAACATTCTTGCCAATACATTATCCTCATTCTGTTCCGGATTGTAATCCCTAATGAAAAAAATAGCTCCATGAGCAAAAGCCCCTGTCATGATGAACCCCGCAATATATTGGTGATGAGTATATAAAGCAGCTTGAGTAGTAAAGTCTTGTGCTATGAATGCATAAGGAGGTAAAGAGTACATATGTTGAGCTACTAAGGAAGTAATAACCCCTAAAGAAGCTAGAGCAAGACCTAACTGAAAATGAATCGAATTGTTGATTGTGTCATAAAGGCCCTTATGCCCACGCCCTAATCGACCCCCCGGAGGAGTATGCGCTTCTAAAAGATCTTTAATACTGTGCCCAATTCCGAAGTTAGTTCGATACATGTGACCGGCAATGAGAAAAATAAATGCAATAGCTAAATGATGGTGAGCCATATCAGTCAGCCACAAACTTTGTGTTTGTGGATGGAATCCCCCAAGAAGAGTTAGAATGGCAGTTCCCGCTCCTTGAGCGGTACCAAATAAATGATTACTCGAATCAGGGTTTTGGGCATAAAGATTCCACTGACCCGTCAAAAGGGGTCCCAACCCCTGGGGATAGGGTAATACATCTAAGAAATTATTCCATCGAACGTACTCCCCCCTGGATGCGGGAATAGCAACATGAACTAAATGTCCTGTCCAAGCCAAAGAACTTACCCCGAAAAGTCCTGACAAATGATGATTGAGACGAGATTCCGCGTTTTTGAACCACGAAAGGCTTGGTTTCCATTTGGGTTGTAGATGTAACCAACTCGCTATTAAGGACAGCGTAGAAAGAAATAATAGAAAAAGAGCTCCAGTATAAAGATCTTCATTGGTGCGTAATCCTATTGTATACCACCACTGATAAACCCCAGAATAAGCAATATTCACTGGACCAGCAGCACCTCCTCGAGTAAAGGCTTCCACAGCGGGTTGACCAAAATGAGGATCCCAAATCGCATGAGCAATAGGTCTTACGTGTAAAGGATCCTGTATCCATGATTCAAAATTTCCTTGCCAAGCTACATGAAACAGATTTCCGGACGTCCATAGAAAGATTATTGCTAATTGCCCAAAGTGAGAAGCAAAAATGTTCTGATAAAGACGTTCTTCAGTAATATCATCATGACTTTCGAAATCATGTGCGGTAGCAATACCAAACCAAATACGACGAGTAGTGGGGTCCTGAGCTAAGCCTTGGCTAAACCTGGGAAATCTTAATTCCATAATGCCTTTCAAATCCTCCTAGCCACTATCCTACTGCAATAATTCTCGCTAAGAAGAATGCCCATGTCGTGGCAATTCCACCCAGAAGGTAATGGGTTACTCCTACAGCACGTCCTTGTATAATGCTCAAGGCTCTAGGCTGAGTAGCAGGAGCAACTTTTAATTTGTTATGAGCCCAAACGATAGATTCAATGAGTTCTTGCCAATAACCACGGCCGCTGAATAAAAACATTAAACTGAAGGCCCAGACAAAATGAGCACCTAAGAAAAAAAGACCATATGCAGATAATGAAGAACCATAAGACTGAATGACTTGCGATGCCTGTGCCCACAAGAAATCTCGAAGCCACCCATTAATCGTAATGGAACTCTGTGCAAAGTTTCCCCCTGTAATATGAGTTACCACCCCTTGATCACTTATGGTACCCCAAACATCCGACTGCATTTTCCAACTGAAATGGAAAATGACTACCGAAATTGCATTGTACATCCAGAATAAACCTAAGAAAACATGATCCCAAGCAGATACTTGACATGTTCCCCCTCGGCCAGGCCCATCGCAAGGAAAGCGAAAACCTAGATTTGCTTTATCGGGTATCAAACGGGAACTCCGAGCAAATAAAACACCTTTCAAAAGTATTAATACAGTCACATGTATGGTAAATGCATGAATGTGATGGACTAAAAAATCTGCGGTTCCTAATGGAATCGGTAACAAAGCCACTTTGCCACCTACTGCTACTAACTCGCCGCCTCCCCACGTTAAGCTAGTACTTGTTGTTGCACCAGGAGCTGTTACGCCAGGCGCAGTAGCATGGATATTTTGTACCCATTGAGCAAAGATAGGTTGTAATTGTATGGCGGTATCCGAAAACATATCTTGTGGACGGCCTAAAGCACTCATGGTATCATTATGAATGTACAAGCCAAAACTGTGAAAACCTAGAAATATACATACCCAGTTAAGGTGGGATATGATTGCATCGCGGTGTCTAAGGACGCGATCTAATAGATCGTTGTATCGAGTAGTTGGATCATAGTCTCTTACCATAAAAATTGCTGCATGTGCAGCAGCACCGACTATTAGAAATCCGCCAATCCACATGTGGTGTGTGAACAAGGAAAGTTGTGTACCATAGTCAGTAGCTAGGTATGGATAGGGAGGCATAGAATACATATGATGAGCTACAACAATGGTTGTAGAGCCTAGCATAGCTAGGTTAAGAGATAATTGAGCATGCCATGACGTTGTTAAGATTTCATAAAGACCCTTATGGCCTTGTCCTGTAAATGGGCCCTTGTGAGCCTCCAAAATATCTTTAAGTCCATGGCCAATACCCCAGTTGGTCCTATACATATGACCTGCGATTAGGAAAAGAATAGCAATAGCTAAATGATGGTGTGCAATATCGGTCAGCCAGAGACCACCGGTTACTGGATCTAGTCCTCCACGAAAAGTCAGAAATTCTGCGTATTTGGACCAATTTAAAGTGAAAAAAGGGGTTGCTCCTTCGGCAAAACTAGGATAAAGTTGAGCCAAAAGGTCCCGATTCAAGATAAATTCATGAGGAAGTGGTATCTCTTTAGGATCCACCCCAGCGTCAAGAAATTGGTTAATTGGTAAAGATACATGAATTTGGTGTCCCGCCCAAGAAAGAGACCCAAGTCCTAATAATCCCGCTAAGTGGTGATTCAACATGGATTCTACATCTTGGAACCAGGCCAATTTGGGAGCGGCTTTGTGATAATGGAACCAACCAGCAAAAAGCATTAACGCTGCAAAAACCAATGCACCAATTGCAGTACAATAGAGTTGTAATTCACTAGTTATTCCAGATGCTCGCCAAAGCTGAAAAAAACCAGAGGTTATTTGGATTCCTCGGAAACCCCCACCTACATCACCATTCAATATTTCTTGCCCTACTATAGGCCAAACTACCTGAGCACTGGGTCCAATGTGAGTAGGATCACTTAGCCATGCTTCATAATTGGAAAAACGGGCACCATGAAAGTACATGCCACTCAACCAAAGAAAGATAATGGAAAGTTGCCCGAAATGAGCACTAAAAACTTTTCTAGAAATCTCCTCCAAATCACCAGTATGACTATCGAAATCGTGAGCATCAGCATGTAGGTTCCAGATCCAAGTGGTAGTATCAGGGCCCTTAGCTAGTGTTCTTGAGAAATGGCCGGGTCTCGCCCATTCCTCAAAAGATGTTTTTACAGGATCCCTATCCACAACAATTTTTACTTCTGGTTCCGGCGAACGAATAATCATTAACTCCTCCTCTTTCCGGACAAGACATACAAAGAGACCCGCCAACTGTCTTTTTTTTTAGTGAATCTTTGAAAGATAGATTTTGAAAGATAGATTTTGAAAGATAGATATTGTGATTAGTTCTTTTCTTTACTATACTACCACCCTTCTTTTTTTTTAGTTATTCACTGGAGCAATTATATATTAAAGTCAATCCGAGGCAAGTGTTCGGATCTATTATGACATAAAGGTTAGGTGCCTAACGGACATTGTTTATCTTGAAAAAACAAATATTTCTCGGCGTAAGAAAAAATCTTTTTTATTTTAAATTTAAGAAACTAGTGTATTTTTTTTTAGGGCATAAGCTCCTATCTATATCTACTTTCCTTGAGCATAATATAGGGTTTTTTATTTTTTATTTGATTCTAAATTCCAAGATAACTCATTAGAATTATTAATAAGATGGTTCTAATATATTAGCAATATTTAGATTGGCCCCCTTTTTTTTATTCACTTTATTACTTCTATTCTAGACCCTATCCCTATGGTTTATTCTTATGAAATATCTTATAAAATAGAAGGTATAAGAAATGGATATAATGAAATTCTTGATTCGATCTTACGACCTAATTTATTTGATTAATGGATCAACAACCAAACCATCCATTTTAGGAAAAAAAAGGAGCATGGTCTTATTCAAATTCAAAGCGCTTCGTAATCTTCAACCAGTTTTGTGCTTCAATATAATTTCCCGGAGTAAGCGCTATAGCTTGTTTCCAATATTCAGCAGCTTGATCAAACCAAGCTTCCGCAATTTCCGAATCACCCTCTAGAATGGCCTGTTCTCCTCGGTCGGAATAGGCAGTTCCTTCCCTTAGAACCGTACTTGAGAGTTTCCTACCTCATACGGCTCAGAAATTGCTATCTTAATTTCCCCTATCTTAACTGAATTCGATTTATCAAAAATCGATCCAATTTGTTCTTGTGTTAAGCAGAAGAAATTAATTACCTAAGTTTCAAACCCTAATTTTTCTCAATAATTAGTTTGATCTTTTTTCCCACCTTCAGAAGAATGAAGCATAGATAGATATAGAGCCTTCGTTCAAATTTTCTGAAAGGTAACTATCCCGGTTTCATATATGAAATCTCTATAGAATCCTTGAAAAAGACTTTTTTCCATAAGAAAGAAAAAAGAACTTACTATCTTTGGGATCTGATACTACACCGCTGCTTAATCCCTTAGTGGATCGGCTCTATTACATAAGCGGATTCCTAAATTTTGCCCCATATCATGGGATAAGTAAGCAGTTTTTTTTAGTTGTATCGACCCAGTCGCTCACTAATTGATCTTTACGGTGCTTTCTCTATCAATTTGAGAAACTTTATCCATAGAGTAGTAGTATAGGCCATACTTTCTTCGTTTTTTGATTCTCGTGAAGTGTCCTTCCTTCCTACAGCTGATAGGGAAAAATCGTTGTTTTTACGATCCCTATGTAGAAAGCCCTTTTTTCCAGTATTTACTAGAAAATTTGATCCTCTCTTTTTTTGTCTTTCTATAGTGGAGATAGTCGCACGTAATGACAGATCACGGCCATATTATTAAAAGCTTGCGGTAAGAAGGGGTTTCGTTCTAGTGCCCGGAAATAATATTCCAAAGCCTTTGTATGCTCTCCATTGCTTGTGTGTATAAGGCCTATGTTATAGAGTATATAACTTCGATCATAGGGATCGATTTCTAGTCGCGTAGCTTCATAATAATTTTGCAAAGCTTCCGCATAATTTCCTTCGGATTGAGCCAACATCCGTTACGGTCGTTCATTCTATTCAAAAAATCTCCGTTCCAAAACCGTACATGAGGTTTTCATCTCATACGGCTCCTCCCTTCTGTACATAATAGTACTAAGCGAAATAATCTTAATCTATAGAATCAAAATAGAATTAGTCCCGTCTCATTATGAACCGAAAGGGGCTGGTATTTTTCCAAGAAATCTCTAGCCAACCTTCCCACAAGAGGTTTTTCTTAACACCAATGAATTCTATTAATGCTAGAGGAAAACGATAGCTCCAATAATTTCTTTGTTCTCAACGCCTCCTATTTAGAGGAATTAGCTACTTCAACGATCTTTGATGGTTATAGGGGTATCCAAAGTACAAACCTGATGGTTGTTTGTTATCCCAACCATTCTTCCCAGCCCTGATACCGATCAGGAAAGGGGTAATTTCTACCAAAGTTTTTCTCTTGTTGATTCCTATTTCTAGGTGTAGTGCTTTTCTCCCCTATGCTGCCTACGGATACTAATAGAGTGGCCTGTAATCCATACCATACCATATCCTGTAGGTGTAACCTTTCGCTCAATACTCAAATCTACAATTGAAGTATCTGAAGCCGCATCAATCGAGGATACACGACGGAAGGAATTGTTAGTTCGCCTCACCTTCCCGAAGCGTGGGTTTGCTTGCTTTACAAATTTGGTTCTCTCTATGCCAACCCCTTTTCTTTTTCCTAAGACTGAGGTATAGGTAGGTCTAAAAAAAAGCAAAAAAAAAAAGAGTCAAATCGCACCATCTCTATAATAAGTAAATGCCTTTTTTTCTCCTGAGGTTGTCGGAATTATTCGCAATAAAATATTGGCTATAATTGAGAAGGTCTTATCAATGAAATTTCCATTTACACGGGATCTAGGCATAATTCCCAAGCCATTCTATATAGAATTGTTTTCATTCCTTCACAAAATAACATAAAAACAAACACATTCGATTCTTATAATTATAAATAGATTGATCCATATGCTCTAAATCCATATGTTTTAAATGGATAAGAGAGATATGGATTTTCCGCTCAGCTCAAATTGTATCCTTTTCCTTCTGCTTGGACACGAAGAGATATGCAATATTTGACTAAGACTGGATTTCATTCCACTTTCCTATTTCTGAACAACAACTTATGTCATCAACTATTTCGTGTTTTCAAAGTTATTAATTGTCTCATACTCTATTTTTGATTTCAATGGTGTAGCGTATCTTATGCAAACGGAATTCTAAGGTTTCTTTATTTTATTATGCAATAAGAAGAATTCTTGCATTCTCTTTTTCTTTAGTTGCGGGAAAACCTAAATTAAAACTTTTATTTTATAGCGAGCGCAATTTCTAGTAAAAAATCCTGTATCCTTCCACCTAGATCAAAAGGAATTTTTCCAATAGAACTAGGGAACCCCCGAGCGGTTGCGGTTGTACCTGTACTGCAGGAATAAGAAAACTCGCTATTCACTCAGTTTATTTTCCATAATAAGTTATGTAGGAAAGATGGCCGAGCGGTTCAAGGCGTAGCATTGGAACTGCTATGTAGACTTTTGTTTACCGAGGGTTCGAATCCCTCTCTTTCCGTTTTTCTTAATTCATCAACGTTAAGGATCACAATGTATCAAATCAAATAGCAATTTATTCCAGTAATAATATCTTATATTATCTTATTTTTATTTAATAGAAATTAAAAATTCTCTATAGCAAATTACTGTGGTATGTAAACATAGAGGAAAAAAGCAAAAAGGATCCTAATCCTAGGGTTAATCAATTTTAGCTAGTTGATGGGAAAATACGAATTAATGGTAATGGTCTTAGGGCTATTTAGTTCGGGGAAAGGGGAAGGGGAAGAAAATTCTATGAACCTTTCCTTTTTTCATTAAGTTCAAGTCTGACGAGAGTAATATTCTACAACTAACAACTCATTTATTTTGAGACCGACCCACTTCCTATCTAGGATTTTATTTACTAGTCCTTTATATTCCAATGTGTCAATCGTCAAATGGCTTGGCAATTTCCCCGGGTCCGATGAAGCAATATAATTTTGAACCAGACCTTTTGATCTTTGGTTATCTTTCGTAGTAATAATATCTCGGGGTTTGCAACGAAAACTTGGTATATTGACTATACGGCCATTAACTAAAATATGTCTATGGTTGACTAATTGGCGGGCCCCAGGAATGGTTGAAGCCATACCCAATCGAAAAAGGATATTATCCAAACGCATTTCAAGTAATTGTAGTAAAACCTGGCCTGTTGACCTTTTTGCTTTTCCAGCGATATGTACATATCTAAGTAATTGTCGTTCTGTCAGACCATAATGAAAACGCAATTTCTGTTTTTCTTGAAGACGAATACGATATTGCTCCTTTTTCCCAGAATTGAATTTTTTTTTAAGATTACTTCCGGATTTAGGTGTTTTTCTAGTGAGTCCTGGTAAAGCTCCCAAACGGCGTATTTTTTTTAAACGAGGTCCTCGATAACGGGACATGAAGACTCCTTTTTTTTATTGAAATTTCATTTTACACAATTAATTTCATTGTATTTACATTACAGAATACATCGAAATTAAAACTGAATTAAACTACAGGATAAACAGAGTAAAATCAACTAAAGTACCACAAAAAATGGAATTTCATCAAAATCTGTATTTTTTGTATTTTTTGTATATATATTATTTATTTTATTGTTTTGTATCTAGCAAAATAGTAAGGTAAAAAACATAAAAGATCCTGGATTCTCCATTTAATTCGGAAAAAAAGAGATTCTTGTTCGTAGAACATCGATAGAGAAAAAAAAAGCCGACTATCGGATTTGAACCGATGACCCTCGCATTACAAATGCGATGCTCTAACCTCTGAGCTAAGTGGGCTTACATAACGGAAATAGTGTAACAAATAGAAATAGGTATAGTATAGGAAATCCGTAAAATCTCAGATATTAGTTATTACTCTTAGCTATTAACTAGTTCTAAATTTGAAGTTCTACTTATAAAAAAATACTAAATAAAAAAATACTAAAACTTCTTAAAGATAAAGTTAGCTTGATATGCTTAACTATAGGATATTTAAAAAGAAAATTATAGACTTTATGGGTATTTTCATTCGATCATTATAGACTTTATTATTTGTTAATAATTTGAGGATTAATATTTCACTAAGGGGAACATAAAGTCAGAGTAAATAAAATTGATAATTCTGATTAGAAAAAAAGAATAAATATCCAGCGTTATAGTATAATTTCGAATACTATAAAAAAGTAAGACGGGAGGTGGGGGAGATAAAAAGTTTTGGATATATTGATTCGGATTGAATTGCAAATACATCAAGGATAGAATCAATGTAATTCAGAATTGCAATAAGCAAGCGGGGTCTCTCAAATAGAGTCGAACTGAACTGCTAGACTACGTTGAGTGATGAACTCAATGATTCAAAAAAAAAACTAAGAGATGGATGAAATTACACAAGGAATCCTGGTCTCAAAGAAGAGGGAAGTGGGGATATGGCGAAATCGGTAGACGCTACGGACTTGATTGTATTGAGCCTTGGTATGGAAACCTGCTAAGTGGTAACTTCCAAATTCAGAGAAACCCTGGAATTAAAAAAGGGCAATCCTGAGCCAAATCCGTGTTTTGAGAAGGGATTCTCGAACTAGAATACAAAGGAAAAGGATAGGTGCAGAGACTCAATGGAAGCTGTTCTAACGAATCGAGTTAATTACGTTGTGTTGTTAGTGGAATTCCTTCTAATTCTAAATTAGAGAAAGAGGGGTTTTATACTTTATACATTTAATAAACACGTATAGATACTGACATAGCAAACGATTAATCACAGAACTCATATTATAATATAGGTTCTTTATCTTTTTTAAAATTTCAAAATAAAATTCGAAATGATTATGAAATAAAAAACTCATATCATAATTTTATTTTGAATTATTGTGAATCCACTCCATTCGAATATTGAATAATCAAATTCTTCAATTCAAATTCAAAGTTTTGAGAACTTTTAAAAAGAAAGTGGATTAATCGGACGAGGACAAAGAGAGAGTCCCATTCTACATGTCAATACTGACAACAATGAAATTTCTAGTAAAAGGAAAATCCGTCGACTTTTTAAGTTGTGAGGGTTCAAGTCCCTCTATCCCCAAATCCTCTTTTTTTTTCTTTTTATCAATGGGTTTAAGATTCATTAGCTTTCTCATTCTACTCTTTCACAAAGGAAAGGAATGCGAAGAGAACTCAATGGATCTTATCCTATTCATTGAATAGATTTCTTTTTTATTAGAGTATCGGCAAGAAATCTTGGTTATTCACTCTATTTTTAAGTATTATTTAAGTAAACCATGCACAATGCATAGGGCTACCCCCCCCCTTTCAAATTTTGAATTTGAAATACTTTAATTGATTTTTTAGTCCTTTTAATTGACATAGATACAAATACTCTACTAGGATGATGCACAAGAAAAGGTCAGGATAGCTCAGTTGGTAGAGCAGAGGACTGAAAATCCTCGTGTCACCAGTTCAAATCTGGTTCCTGGCAGAGAAAAAAAAAGATCCACCGAATAGGTATTGATCCAAATACCTCGAGATGGATTGTGATACATATTTATTAATAATATATAATATAGATAGAGTATGATTTATTCATCTAAGTGGATAAATCTATAATATAAATATAGAGGCACTTCTTTTTAGAGAAGTTTTAAAATATACCCTTTCTTTATGATAAGGAAGGGGGTGAGATTAGGTTCCCCTTTATTTTTTTGCGTTTCTTTATTTTGTATTCCACTATTCCGACGAATATTTTTTTAGTCTTGCTTATCTTTATCTTATCTTATTTTCCTAGTTGTGCTAAGTCATGTGCGCGATACAAAGTTCCTGGTAGAGAACTTCTTTGAGTCATCCTATTTTTCTGTTCATATGAAGGAAATTAATATGTGATTTTCAAAATAGGGGAATCCAAATGAAACCCTTTTTTGGCTCAGTCTATCTGGAATGCTTTTGTATAATAGGAATTAATTATAAATAGGTATTCCGTTTCATCTAGGAAAAGAACCTAAAAATATTCCTTGACTTGAATAAAATCTGGAGTTGTGTTGTATAAGTGAGCACGAATTTCTTATCATTCAATGAGCATCTTGTATTTCATAAAAATTGGGGGTTATATAGTCCTTACGTAAGGGCCAGCCTATCCAACTTTCAGGCATTAGGATACGTTTAAGGCGCGGATGATTATCATAAGAGATTCCCACCATATCATAAGATTCGCGTTCTTGAAAATCGGCACTTCTCCAAATCCAGAAGACAGACGGAATTCTAGGATTATCCTTTTGGGCAAAGACTTTTATGCAGACTTCTTCTGGATTATCTATACCGTATTGTATTCTTGTAAGATGATACACGCTAGCTAAAGATCCACCGGGTGCTACATCATAAGCACATTGGGAGCGTAAATAATTATAACCATATACATATAAAATGACAGCAATGGAATCCCAATCCCCTGCTTTTATTTGTAAAGTCTCTATTCCTCGGTGATCAAAGCCCAAAGATCTATGAACCACCTCATGTTTGACTAGCCAATTAGATAACCAACCCTGCTGCATTGTCTTCATCTCTCCCTCTTTGTATAAATATTTCCCATTTCGGATGCAAGTTTGAAAGATTGCTCTGCTTTTTCTTTTTCTACACAAAAGAGCCCCCCCCTCCTAATTCACTAATTTGTAGGAAGGTACTGGACTTTTGGATTTTAAAAAAGTTTCAGAAGATATATCTAATGTCGATGGTGATTGATAGAGCAATTCTTGCTCATAAGTTCCTGTATGAGTACTGCGCCTAACATAAAGCTTGTGACTGGTAGTAAAACATCTTTTTTTATTTTGAGATAGAGTTCGATCCTCAACTATTTCTCGCGATATCTTCTTACGAAGTTTTGTTAGGGCATCTATAACTGCCTCCGGTTTAGGAGGGCAGCCCGGCAAGTAGACATCCACAGGAATTAACTTATCAACTCCCCGAACAGTACTATAGGAATCCGTACTGAACATTCCCCCTGTAATAGTACAGGCTCCCATAGCAATGACGTATTTTGGTTCAGGCATTTGCTCGTATAATCTCACTAAAGACGGAGCCATTTTCATTGTTACCGTACCGGCTGTTAAAATTAGGTCTGCTTGCCTAGGACTTGATCTTGGTACCAATCCATAACGATCAAAATCGAATCGTGAACCTATTAATGAAGCAAATTCAATGAAACAACAACTGGTACCGTATAGAAGGGGCCATAAACTGGAGAGTCTTGACCAATTCGAAAGATCATTTAGTGTAGTTGAAATAACAGAATTGGAACTTGTTTGGTCAAGTAAGGGAAACTCAATCAAATTCATAACTGTCTCAATAGAATCTTTTCCTTCTTTTTTTTTGTCTAAATATTCAGTTAAGACCATTCCAAGGCTCCTTTTCGCCATGCATAAACTAAACCGACAACTAAGATAAGCACGAAAATCAAAGCTTCGATAAAAACGGATACACCCAATACGTCGAAACTCATTGCCCAAGGGTATAGAAAGACGGTTTCCACATCAAAAACAACAAAAACGAGCGCAAACATATAATAGCGTATTCGGAATTGTACCCAAGCCCCTCCCATGGGTTCTATACCCGATTCATAACTAGAAAGCTTCTCTGGTCCTTCACTAACCGGGGCTAAAAGCCCTGAAATCGAAAATGCCAAAATAGGAATAAGGCTTGCTATTATTAGAAATGTCCAAAAAATATCATATTCGTGAAGCAGAAACATAATGTACTCCCATTAATGTGGAATAGGCGGAACTTAAATTAGTCAATTCAATTCAGCATTGTCAATTTATCCAGAACTTCTCTCTTTTCCTCGGTGAAACAAGAATCTTTTTTGTTCAAACAAAAGCGCTTAGTTTAGCCTTTGTTTCCTCTGTGCTGCATCTTCTTTAAAGATTCATCCAATGGAATCCCAACTCCCTTTCTTTTGGATTTCCATTCTATTTAGATATGGTGTATGTAGATCTAATTCTTATATAAAGAAAACTTTATCGTTTCACTTTGTCTCGCTTTCTCTAGAATCTCTATAAAAAAAGAATAGCTCTATCCTTTATTTACTATTTAATAATAATAAGAGACTATTAAATAAAAATGAGAATACTACTAATTAGAATAATTAGAACCTAATTAAGATAGTAGGACTAATCTATGCAGTATAATGAGAAGTAATACTATAAAAATAAAAATAAAGAACTCTATTTCAGAACTATGAGACAGAATATTCTGTTTTCTTATTTACTCTTTACTTTATTTTTTCTATTTTTCGTTTTTCTTTTCCTGTCTGTATGATTTTGATTTTCGATGAATGAGCCTTTGGTAATGCTTTTATCTCTATTCTATGTCGCAGGCGCCTATCCAGTCTATAAACAAATACTAATGCGAAAATGAAAACTATACTAAACTAAAGAAAACATAGGATAGAGATCCTAAAATAGAAAAAAGGGCATATTAGGGCTATACGGATTCGAACCGTAGACCTTCTCGGTAAAACAGATCAAACGGATTATTATCGAAATGATTTGAACTGTTTCAAAGACCCAACATGCATTTTTTTGCATTGGGCTCTTTCATAAACTGATTTAAAGATCAGTTAGTCCACCATAGTTTTTCTTTACGGAAAGATAATGAGATGGCTCCCTGTGCTCTGATTGATTTTTTGTATTATGATCTATCTAGGAGCAATACCAAAGTGTTTCAAAGGAGGATTACCTTGACTTAGGTCTGCCTCTGGTCTAAATTAAATCAACCTAAGTGAAATGGAGTCTCTATCGTTCCACTGCAAGAGTTAACTATGAGACTTCATACACCTTAAAGTTCATAGAACGAAAAGAAGTTTTTTGGAGGCCCTTATCCTCATTACGCCTAGCATTTAGTGGGCTGGATATTTACCTTATCAACTAGCAAATCCATAAGGGTTCTATTTGATTAGGCACCTGAATTGGCACCTGAATCGGACTGAACCGACTGTTTGTCAGGCTACTGTTCTCCTATTCTCTCGAATCTATGAAGTAAGACATTGATTTTGCAATAAGATCGATTATGTTCATTGCATAATAAGCTCCTTTGAAAAGCATTGGCGCACGTGTAAACGAGTTGCTCTACCGAACTGAGCTATAGCCCTTATCAGAGATATCTTAACATATAGAGAATTTCTTGTCAAGATGAATATTTTCTAATGCCAGAGGATATCCCTTTGATCTGTATCTGTTTAGTATTTAGTTTAGTATTTAGTATATAACAGACCAATAACAGAGCGGTATTGCTTAGAAAAGGGATTCAATATATAATCGATCGAAGTAATGGGTCTTCCTTTGTGGTGATAAATTGCCTACTTAACTCAGTGGTTAGAGTATTGCTTTCATACGGCGGGAGTCATTGGTTCAAATCCAATAGTAGGTAAGTAGGTAGAAAAATTACTAGATAGCATTGGACTTACTTCGCTTCGCTATCTAATAACTTTTTCTACCCCTCTTCCCTTTTTCTTTGTATCAACTATAAACCACTGGATTGTCTTCAATTGGATGGGGGAATCCAATTGACAGCCTCGATTCGTATCCTAGCTCGTCTGAGAGCGAGCTTCGCTTCAACCAAATCTTTCGTACCCTCAGCTTTACTCAAGTTAGCTTCGGCTATTTCAAGTGCCTTTTGAGCTTCTTCCGGATCAATATCACTACCCAGTTCCGCATCATTTCCTAAAATGATGATCTCATTATTAACTATTCTCGCAAAACCGCTCCACAGAACCGCCGTTAACCATTGGTCGTTGAGGAGGCGTATTCTCAAAGGACCCATATCTACTGCTGTGTTAATAGGGGCGTGGTTTGGTAATACGCCAATTTGGCCACTATTCGTGGATAAAATGATTTCTTTCACTTCACAATCCCAAATAATTCGCTTAGGAGTCAGTACATAAAGATTTAATTTCATTTCTGCGATTTGTTCTCCTCTTCTAAGGTTATAGCTTTCGTGCTAGCTTCATCGATGTTACCCACCAAATAAAAAGCCTGTTCAGGTAGGCCGTCTAATTCTCCGGAAAGGATTAGTTGAAATCCCCTAATAGTTTCCGCAAGAGCAACATACTTTCCTGGAGAACCAGTAAAAACTTCTGCCACAAAGAACGGTTGTGATAAGAAACGCTCAATTTTTCTTGCTCTTGCTACAGTTAAACGATCCTCTTCCGATAATTCATCCAAGCCAAGAATTGCGATAATGTCCTGAAGTTCTTTGTAACGTTGTAAAGTTTCCTTAACTCTTTGCGCAGTTTCATAATGTTCGTTGCCAACGATCCGAGGCTGTAACATAGTTGATGTTGAATCTAAAGGATCTACTGCTGGATAAATACCCTTGGAAGCTAATCCTCTGGAAAGTACGGTAGTAGCATCCAAATGTGCAAATGTTGTGGCAGGGGCAGGGTCGGTCAAATCGTCCGCAGGTACATAAACTGCTTGAATCGAAGTTATAGATCCCTTTTTAGTAGAAGCAATTCTTTCTTGCAAAGAACCCATTTCTGTACTAAGAGTAGGTTGATAACCCACTGCGGAGGGCATTCTCCCTAATAAAGCGGATACCTCTGATCCTGCTTGAACAAAACGAAAGATATTATCGATAAATAAAAGCACGTCTTGCTTATTAACATCTCGGAAATATTCTGCCATAGTTAGGGCAGTTAAACCAACTCTCATACGAGCTCCCGGTGGTTCATTCATTTGGCCATAGACTAGAGCTACCTTTGATTCTTCAATATTTTTTTCATTAATTACTCCGGATTCCTTCATTTCCATATAAAGATCATTTCCTTCACGAGTCCGTTCCCCTACTCCACCGAATACGGATACGCCCCCATGAGCTTTAGCAATGTTATTGATTAATTCCATGATCAGTACTGTTTTACCTACTCCAGCCCCCCCAAATAGTCCTATTTTTCCTCCACGTCGATAAGGAGCTAAAAGATCGACGACCTTAATACCTGTTTCAAAGATGGATAATTTCGTATCTAACTCGATAAAGGCAGGCGCAGATCTATGAATAGGGAACGTTGCACTACTATCTACAGGACCCAAATTGTCAACAGGCTCCCCAAGAACGTTGAAAATTCGTCCGAGAGTAGCTCCACCGACCGGAACACTGAGAGGAGCTCCCGTGTCAATCACTTCCATTCCTCTCATCAACCCGTCCGTAGCACTCATAGCTACAGCTCTAACTCGATTATTTCCTAATAATTGTTGTACCTCACAAGTCACATTAATTTGCTTATCGGCAGTGTCTCTACTCTGGACTACTAAAGCGTTATAAATATAAGGTAACTTGCCCGGGGGAAAAGTGACATCCAGCACGGGTCCAATAATTTGATCGATACGACCTGTACTTTTTTCTTCACTTGTGGAAACCCCGGGACGAGAAGTAGTAGGATTGGTTCTCATAATTATCACATAATTAAAAAAAAGGAATTTGTCGAAATTTTTCTTTTTTTATTGTTGAATAATGCCAAATCAAATCAAAAAAAATCCAAAAGTAAAAAGGAAATGAATTAGTTAATTCAATAAGAGAGAAAAGGGGACCAGGACTTGATTTCGTTGCCCAAGCGAATCCCATTCAATCGTTTACTCATGGAATGAGTCCGTTGGAAAGTTCAATCAATCTTTTTTTCATATACATTTTGCCTTTTGTGGAGGATCTGTGCCTACTCTACTTTCCTATCTAGGACTTCGATATACAAAATATATACTACTGTGAAGCATAGATTGCTGTCAACAAAGAATTTTATTAGTATTTAGTTAGGTATTTGCATTCCAAATAAGAAAAGAGACCTATTAAGAACTTGTAAAATAAGGATTAGGGATTAATTTGGGTTGCGCTATACCTATCAAAGAGTATACAATAATGATGGATTTGGTAAATCAAATCCATGGTTTAATAACGAACCGTGTTAACTTACCATAACAACAACTCAATTCCTATCGAATTCCTATAGTGGAATTCCTATAGGATAGAACATACACAGGGTGTACGCATTATATATGAATGAAACATATTCATTAACCTAAGCATGCCCTCAATTTTCTTTAATGAGTTGATATTATATTAATTGAATATCCTTTTTGTTTTACGAGATTTTTGCTAAAGTTTCATTTACGCCTAATTAACATCGAGTAGACCCTGTTATTGTGAGAATTCTTAATTCAAGAGTTGTAGGGAGGGACTTATGTCACCACAAACAGAAACTAAAGCAGGTGTTGGATTTCAAGCTGGTGTTAAAGATTATAAATTGACTTACTACACCCCAGAGTATGAAACTAAGGATACTGATATCTTGGCAGCATTCCGAGTAAGTCCTCAGCCTGGGGTTCCGCCCGAAGAAGCAGGGGCTGCAGTAGCTGCCGAATCTTCTACTGGTACATGGACAACTGTTTGGACTGATGGACTTACCAGTCTTGATCGTTACAAAGGACGATGCTATCACATCGAGCCTGTTGCTGGGGAAGACAGCCAATGGATCTGTTATGTAGCTTATCCATTAGACCTATTTGAGGAGGGTTCCGTTACTAACATGTTTACTTCCATTGTGGGTAACGTATTTGGGTTCAAAGCCCTACGTGCTCTACGTTTGGAGGATCTACGAATTCCCCCTACTTATTCAAAAACTTTCCAAGGCCCGCCTCATGGTATCCAAGTTGAAAGAGATAAGTTGAACAAGTATGGCCGTCCTTTATTGGGATGTACTATTAAACCAAAATTGGGATTATCCGCAAAAAATTATGGTAGAGCGTGTTATGAGTGTCTACGTGGTGGACTTGATTTTACCAAAGATGATGAAAACGTAAACTCACAACCATTTATGCGCTGGAGAGACCGTTTTGTCTTTTGTGCCGAAGCTATTTATAAATCACAGGCCGAAACCGGTGAAATCAAGGGGCATTACTTGAATGCGACTGCGGGTACATGTGAAGAAATGATTAAGAGAGCTGTATTTGCGAGAGAATTAGGGGTTCCTATTGTAATGCATGACTACTTAACCGGGGGATTCACCGCAAATACTACTTTGGCTCACTATTGCCGCGACAATGGCTTACTTCTTCACATTCACCGTGCAATGCATGCAGTTATTGATAGACAGAAAAATCATGGTATGCATTTCCGTGTATTAGCTAAAGCATTGCGTATGTCTGGGGGAGATCATATCCACTCCGGTACAGTAGTAGGTAAGTTAGAAGGGGAACGCGAAATGACTTTAGGTTTTGTTGATTTATTGCGCGATGATTTTATTGAAAAAGATCGTGCTCGCGGTATCTTTTTCACTCAGGACTGGGTATCCATGCCAGGTGTTATACCGGTAGCTTCAGGTGGTATTCATGTTTGGCATATGCCAGCTCTGACCGAAATCTTTGGGGACGATTCTGTATTACAATTTGGTGGAGGAACTTTAGGACATCCTTGGGGGAATGCACCTGGTGCAGCAGCTAATCGAGTGGCTTTAGAAGCTTGTGTACAAGCTCGTAACGAAGGGCGTGATCTTGCTCGCGAAGGTAATGAAATTATCCGAGCAGCTTGCAAATGGAGTCCTGAACTAGCCGCAGCTTGTGAAGTATGGAAGGCGATCAAATTCGAGTTCGAGCCGGTAGATACTATCGATAAGAAGGTCTAAAAAAAAATAAACGAAATAAAAAGAGAAAAAAATAAGTTATGAAATGCAGTAATTCTTCTTTATTCTTCTAATTGATTGCAATTAAACTCGGCTCAATCTTTTTTTTTATAAAAAAGATTGAGCCGAATAAAAATAGATCATGATATGATCATGAGACTTGACAAATCGAGATTCGTCTATTCTATATATCTAGAATATATATATATATTAAGGTATAATACAATAAAGAAATAAAAAGAAAATAATAAAATATAGTAGTATCATATGATAATGGAATCAAATACGCAGTATTTACAGAAAAAAGTCTTCGTTTATTGGGAAAGAATCAATATACTTTTAATGTCGAATCGGGATTCACTAAGACAGAAATAAAGCATTGGTTCAAACTCTTCTTTGGATTAAGGTGGTAGCTGTGAATAGCCATCGACTACCTGGAAAAGGTAGAAGAATAGGACCTATTCTGGGCCGTACAATGCATTACAGACGTATGATCATTACCCTTCAACCGGGTTATTCTATTCCACTTCTAGATAGAGAAAAAAACTAAAGGAGAATGAATGAAAAAAGACATAGTTTGGAAGTTAGACCTTTTTATAAGACTCTCTTTCAATTTCAAAAAAGAGGACGTTTGAAACTTTTAACAGGCGTAATCGTGAGTCAACATGCTAGAACTAGATAAGGAAGTTTTCTATAACCTTAATAAAAAGGATAAAAAGGTAGTTTTAGTTTATGACTCCGATCAAGAGCGAGAAATCCTTGATTTGGGATTGGACATAGAACCTGGACCCATCGGAGAGACGTTGAAAGGAGCGTATCCTGATGGTAAGAATTATACTTTCGTGGAAATACAGCGCTATAGACTTCAGTGTGGTAGAGTAGACGTTTTGTTCCTAATTTTTCTGGACCAAACCTCCGCTCCGACCCAACGATACAATGAATTTTTTCTGTTCATATTCATAAATAAAAAAGATTAGGAATCGCAATGCTACTATATGCGTCCAGAGCAGTATTTTGAATACTATTCTTCTATAATCCATTATTGCGCGGGGTCTTACTAACAGGACTTCGCGGCACAGGACGGGTCTTCGTCGAAAAGCTAACACCACCCGGCATTTTCATACCCTTTCTTTGGGTGGTATATCGCCTTTAAAAGTCTAAGAGGGTAGTAGGGGGGATCTTAAGAGGGTAGTAGGGGATCTTAAGAGGGTAGTAGGGGATCTATAGTAGGTAAGATAATTTGCCCTTTGATTTTGATTGAATATACTATTTTTCTGCCTTTACCACGCATTATTGTATGCGCTTCTAGAGAAGTATGTATGCAGGAAGTAAATTCTAGTCGCTTTCTTTTGAATCCAATTTCAAATTAGATTAGAAAGATAGAAAGGCCATGAGGATGGGAAAATAAAAAAAATCTTTTTAATTAGTTCTCCTTTTTTGGAATTTTCTTATTATCCTTATCATTTTTTTTACAGAATATTTTGCAAACTAAAAAAATACAATAGTCAATATTCCTTATAATAGATATACTTAATTATATCATAAGAATCTTAAGATATTTTTCGACTAGATAGAAATAGTAAATTTGAATTGAGACACCTATTCCATGACGGATTTAAACTTACCTTCTATTTTCGTGCCTTTAGTAGGCTTAGTATTTCCGGCAATTGCAATGACTTCTTTATTTCTTTATGTGCAAAAAAAAAAGATTGTCTAGTATTTTTTAGTGTAAGTAATATAATATGGTAGGGTATGTGACTTTTTCTACACACACTTTCTACACACAAATGAAAAACGGCTATGGATGCAGATATAGGCTACGAGCATAAATGCATGAATATGCAGAGCTTGGTATAGCGAGTTTTTTTTTATTTATTTTAATTGAATCAACGAATATTTTTTGAATAGAAAGTCAATGTATCTAACCTATTATTTCACAGGAGTACTAGTTGCTGAAGGCGATTTCAGAATCAAAAAAAGTAAAGGCAAAATTATTTAGCTTATTCTCTCAATTTCAATCGACCGCTGCTGGATTTAGTATATCTAATATGAATTGGCGATCAGAACACATATGGGTAGAACTTCTAAAAGGTTCTCGAAAAAGGAGTAATTTTTTCTGGGCCTGTATTCTTTTTCTAGGTTCACTAGGATTCTTATTGGTTGGGACTTCCAGTTATCTTGGTAAGAATATTATATCTATACTTCCATCTCAAGAAATTCTTTTTTTTCCGCAGGGGGTCGTGATGTCTTTCTACGGAATCGCAGGCCTATTCATTAGCTCCTACCTGTGGTGTACTATTTTGTGGAATGTAGGTAGTGGTTATGACCGATTCGATAGAAAAGAGGGAATAGTTTGCATTTTTCGTTGGGGATTCCCTGGAATAAAACGTCGCGTCTTCCTTCGATTCCTTATGCGGGATATCCAATCAATTAGAATTCAGGTTAAAGAGGGTCTTTATCCTCGTCGTATTCTTTATATGGAAATCCGGGGCCAGGGGATCATTCCCTTGACTCGTACTGATGATAAGTTTTTTACTCCACGAGAAATTGAACAAAAAGCTGCCGAATTGGCCTATTTCTTGCGCGTACCAATTGAAGTATTTTGAGGTATCTTTTTTGAACTGAATTGAATGAAGAAAAGATAAATTGGAAGAAGAAAAGTTTTCTCAACATGGGGAGGAAGTCCCTTCGAAATTGGATTTGTTATTGTAAGGGGATTTTTAAGTATTTATCTAAAGGAAGGAACAAACGAGGATAAGATAAAATTATTTTAAATTTTTTTTGTCGAAGTTAGATATATTGCATACTATTCTTCTCTTCCATTTTCACCCGAAAGGGCTTTTTTTATTCTATTTCACTATTTCATTCCATCTAGATCTAAGAAAGAACCCAATGCACTGAAATTCCACTAATATACAAAAAAGAAGAATAGATACAGGGTATCAAACCTATAGAGTTTTTGCTTCAAAGAAATAGAAATATCATGAAATAGAAATATCATCATATAGAGTCAGGGAATGGAATAGAGTCAGCGAATGAAGCATATTCATTAACAACTCCATTTACAGATCAAAAATGAAAAAAAAGAAAGCATTGCCTTCTTTACTATATCTTGTATTTATCGTACTTTTGCCTTGGGGGGTCTCTTCCTCATTTAACAAATGTCTGGAACTTTGGATTAAGAATTGGTGGAATACCAGGCAATCCGAAACTCTCTTAACTGATATTCAAGAGAAAAGGATTCTAGAAAGATTCATAGAATTAGAAGAACTTTCTCTCTTGGACGAGATGATAAAAGGGAAACTAAAGACACATGTACAAAAACCTCCTACAGGAATACACAAGGAAATAATACAATGGGTCAAAATAAATAATGAGGATCATCTCCATATCATTTTGCATTTCTCGACAAATATAATCTGTTTGGCTATTCTAAGTGGTTCTTTTTTTCTGGGTAAAGAGGAACTTGTCATTTTGAATTCTTGGGTTCAGGAATTCTTCTATAATTTAAATGACTCAATAAAAGCTTTTTTTATTCTTTTAGTTACTGATTTTTTTGTTGGATTTCACTCCACCCGTGGTTGGGAACTAGTAATTCGTTGGGTCTATAACGATTTTGGATGGGCTCCTAATGAGCTTATTTTCACTATTTTTGTTTGTAGTTTTCCAGTAATTCTAGATACATGTTTGAAATTTTGGGTCTTTTTTTGTTTAAACCGTCTATCTCCTTCGCTTGTAGTCATTTATCATTCAATTAGTGAAGCATAAATTCATTTGATCTCCCGATATTAATATTAATCAAATTAGCATCTTTCTTTAGAAAGAAAGCCCTTTTCCATTTTACCAAAATTCTTTCTATTTATACCTGCTTTAAGGTATTCATCATTGCAGTACAACTGTTGCAGTAGAATGCCAACAAATTCGTGTATAGGGAACTAGATTAGCTTAGCTACCTATCTAATTTATTGTAGAAATTCTGGGATCTGTGATTGGACATGGAAAATAGAAATACTTTTTCTTGGGTAAAGGAACAGATAACTCGATCGATTTCTGTATCGATCATGATATACGTAATAACTCGGACATCTATTTCAAATGCATATCCCATTTTTGCGCAGCAGGGTTATGAAAACCCACGAGAAGCAACTGGGCGAATTGTATGTGCCAATTGCCATTTAGCTAGCAAGCCCGTCGATATTGAAGTTCCCCAAGCTGTGCTTCCCGATACTGTATTTGAAGCAGTTCTTCGAATTCCTTATGATATGCAATTGAAACAAGTTCTTGCTAATGGAAAAAAGGGAGGGTTGAATGTAGGTGCTGTTCTTATTTTGCCCGAGGGATTTGAATTAGCGCCGCCCGACCGTATTTCCCCTGAGTTAAAAGAAAAGATAGGAAATCTTGCTTTTCAGAGTTATCGTCCCGATAAAAAAAATATTCTTGTGATAGGCCCTGTTCCCGGTAAGAAATATAGTGAAATTGTCTTTCCCATTCTTTCCCCTGATCCTGCTACGAAGAAAGATGCTCATTTCTTAAAATATCCTATATATGTAGGGGGAAACCGAGGAAGAGGACAGATCTATCCTGATGGTAGCAAGAGTAACAATACAGTCTATAATGCTACGTCAACAGGTATAGTAAGAAAAATACTACGTAAAGAAAAAGGGGGGTATGAAATATCCATAGTTGATGCATCAGATGGACGCCAAGTGATTGATATTATACCTCCCGGACCAGAACTTCTTGTTTCAGAGGGGGAATCCATCAAGATTGATCAACCATTAACAAGCAATCCTAATGTGGGAGGTTTTGGTCAGGGGGACGCAGAAATCGTGCTTCAGGATCCATTACGTGTCCAAGGCCTTTTGTTCTTCTTCGCATCCGTTATTTTGGCACAAGTTTTTTTGGTTCTCAAAAAGAAACAGTTTGAAAAGGTTCAATTGTACGAAATGAATTTCTAGGTCCCGGAATTTCTTACCATCAAGTTGGTAAAAAGCCTCGATTTATTGGCAATTGCTAGAATTATCTATGATCTTTTTTGGAAATCCTTTTTTTGTTTAGACTTTTTTTTGTTTACGAGATGTCTGGAATTCCTTATTTATATCTCATGCAAAAGAAGAGAATCCAAGGCAAAGGCGAGAACAATAAAATTTAAATTTCTTTCGAGGGATTGCAGGTCTTCTTAATCGTCTATTCGGCACAAGAAAAAGGCTTTTTCTTGTGCCGATTCTTCTTGTATCAAAATAAGAATCCTTTTTCTTCCTAATTCGTCAAAGATTACTTTACTATTTCTTCTTTATTCGGGTCTGTCTCTTGGGCCTCTTTTTCTTTTGCTTAGGTTTAGCCGAGGTAGTGGACAAACAGAGGGGAAGAAAATATGGCGGGGGACAAATTTCTTGTGATTGTAAGCAAATAGAATTGCTTGGCTTGTTTAATTAAGTTTAACTTCAAACTTACAGAAATTTTGCAAAAAAAAGTAAACTCTTCCATTGAAGGTTTTTTTTTTATTTTTAGGCTAGTTGAATAGTTTTGATTAAGGTTTTATTAGTTTATTACTCGAAACTAAATCAAGGATTTTCAGGATACTTCCTTTGTGGAATAAGATATTGGATCCTCGAGTGATCTCTTTTTCTTGTTGCTTCATAAGAGTGAATCGAATAGATTCAATTCGCGTTATAAGAGTAAAAATTCCGCGGGTCCTTTCCGCTCTAATCAGATAAAGGGGGTAAGGACCCGCTAAGCTCCTACTTTTTCATGTTTACAATCTGGTCCCTCCGATTACTATAGAGATGAACCCAATCCAGAATATGAACCATAAAAGAAAACACCTACTAAACCAATCACAGGAATACCAGCTACAGTACCTATCAGCCAAAGAGGAATTCTTCCAGTAGTATCGGCCATTTCCCCTACTTTCCTCCACATTTTATCAATTGGTCATGCTAGAGACAAAAACAGTCATGGGTAGTTATAAGGATGGTATCTTTCCAAATGGGATAAGAGAATTCTTATTAGTCTCTTTCTTTCTCTCAATTGAAGAAGTAATTGGAAAATAAAACAGCAAGTACAAAAATGAGTAATAAACCCCAGTATAGACTGGTACGATTCAATTCAACATTTTGTTCATTCGGGTTTGATTGTGTCATAGTTCTATAGTTGGAATTTGGTTTATCGTTGGATGAACTGCATTGCTGATATTGATCCCAAGAAAAAAACAGTAGGTACAGCTAGTCCGTGAATAGCCAGCCATCGCACTGTAAAAATAGGATAGGTTCGATCTATGGTCATTGAGGGCCTCCTAAAAGGATCTACTAAATTCATCGAGTTGTTCTAAAGAATCAAAACGGTCGGTTATTAACGGAATTCCTTGTCGGCTTTCCGTGAAATATTCGTTTGGCCTAGGACTTCCAAACACGTCATAAGCTAAACCCGTACTGACAAATAACCAACCCGCAATGAATAGGGAAGGTATAGTAATGCTATGAATAACCCAGTATCGAATACTGGTAATAATATCAGCAAAAGAACGTTCTCCCGTGCTTCCAGACATGCTGAACTCCCAAAATTTTTGTACATTCAAAAAAGGAATTGATTCCGTAAAAGATGGGATCAACCAGTAAATAGAAAATTACTGATATTTCATCCTTGTGAGATTGTCAATTTTGTACCAAAGGTGTATTTTGAGTATACCGAATTAGTATAGCTATCCTTCCTATGGCACAGCAATCTGGTTTTGCCTGGTTCCGAAACATAATTACTTTTTTTTGTCTATAGGTAAGCTATATGTTATTCAAGGCGTCAATAGAAAACCCCTTTTTTGTAGGTTCTATTTATTTTCCTTGGCTTCGGAATAATAGAGTAATTCGGAATAGCAGCCAAAATCTTGGGAAAATCTAAGTTAATGATCAATAGGTTTGGATAAATAATTTAGGAAGGATATTCTCATACTGACACAATACAAGGACAAGTATATATATGTGAAATTTATCCTTTCATAATTCGTAATTAATCCTTGTCTTGTTTGTTGGATTAGGTCTAACTTTCTTGACCAAACTGCGAGCGTGGAACTTTACGAGATGAAATAGGGAAAGACAGAAGATAGAATAGAACTTAAAAGGATAATTGAAGTGACTCGTCTTCGAATCTACTTTGGTTGGAGTTCGAAAAAGGAATAAAAATAAAGTAAATTCAAGGAAGAGCTTTCTTTTTTTTTTAACAGACCCTCGGGAGGTCGTGGAATGCTTTTCTTCTCCTCTTATTCCATATAGAATACAATCAGTTAAAATTAAAATAAGAAGGAATAGGGGAATATTCGATCGTTCAGTCCAAAAAGAGGGTCCTATTGAAAAAGAAATTATCCAAAATAGAAAGAAGTTTTTTTTTCAAATTCAATTGTTTATTTATCTCTTATTCCGAAATTTCCCTGAAAATCCAATTTCATTTTTTCATTCAATGGGGTTATATGATCTAGTTCTTAATATTATTACTTTACTCAATTGAAAAATTCCATAACAAATCTCTTGATTCGAAATTAGGGACTCATGTATCATCTGATGAATCCACTTTCTTTTACACTTCTGTATCTCACTCTATCTTGTTTTTTAGTATTATCTAAAATAACTGATGAATTATGAATTTTCCATAACTTAGGTAAATGCTTTACCAACATATGTAGTGTAGTAAAAAAAAATAAATGGAATTTAACTCTTTCATGCTTACTTTAACTAGTTATTTCGGTTTTCTACTGGCTGCTTTAACTATAACCCCAGCTCTATTTATTGGCTTGAACAAGATACGTCTTATTTGAATTGACTGAATAATAATAATTCAGAAAAGCAAAATCTTTCTTTGGGATTCCTGATATTCTACGACTCTTTTCCAGACTAATTAGGAATTCTTTTCTTGGTCATTGAGATTCGTGGATAATTTAGAGTACTATTTAGGGATAGATCGTACCTCTTTTTTTATCCCCCCGAACAAATCGAAATGATTGAAGTTTTTCTATTTGGAATCGTCTTAGGCCTAATTCCTATTACTTTAGCGGGATTATTCGTGACTGCGTATTTGCAATACAGGCGTGGGGATCAGTTGGATCTTTGATTGAGTCATTTTTTTTTTTTTATTGACCTCCTCTCTGGTCTGGAGGAGGTCAAATTGGAGTTACAATTCAATTTTGTTAAATTATTTTACTCTGCTTCGACATAAGATAGATGGAATCACGCTCTGTAGGATTTGAACCTACGACATCGGGTTTTGGAGACCCGCGTTCTACCGAACTGAACTAAGAGCGCTTTCATTCATTCAAAAAGAAAATCTTTTTCTATTCCTAATGTATCTCACGTACGTATAGTCTCCACAAATTCCAGTTATACCCACTTTACTTTAATTGATCTCGTTGCTACTGCCTATAAAGAAGAAAGAAGTAATAGGTAGGGATGACAGGATTTGAACCTGTGACATTTTGTACCCAAAACAAACGCGCTACCAAGCTGCGCTACATCCCTTTTCCAAATTAAATTGTTGTGCAATGCCATTGTACACAATTCCTGTCTTCTTTTCCACATCATAATTTTCTTATTCTTTCTCTATCTATATATAGAACCCTCGTGTCATTTCTTCTTTTTGGTCTCATATAATTAAGGAATTATATACAGCTAAAATCCAATAGAATTTCGCCTATAAAAGAAAGATTACTTTTCCTTGATAATATATAGGAAGAAGGGGTCATCTTTTTATTTTTTAGGGATAGGACAATTTCGGAAAATTTCGTCGATTATGGTTCAGTTTATATATAGCATAAGTTTATGATCATATATGTATTCCAACAAGGAAGGAGGATTTTCAATGCGGGATATAAAAACATATCTCTGTAGCACCCGTGCTAAGTACTCTATGGTTTGGTGCTTTAGCAGGTTTATTGATAGAAATTAATCGTTTATTCCCGGATGCTTTGTCATTCCCTTTTTTTTAATTCTAGTTATTGCTATGGGAGGGATAGATTTCTTCGTGATATGACAAAATTTTATCTTATCCTTTTCAATCTTTTTTTAGTATCGGAAGGAAAAAGAAAGAAAAGATGGATTGGGTTGAACCTCAGAGTCATTAAAAATTTGGTAAACCCTATTTTTAAAAATAGAAATTCAATTTAAAGGGGTACCCAAGCTAAATCAGGCCTCAGAAATCAGAGCATAGAAAAAGGCGGGGCTGACTAATTAAATGAAAGGATTTCGAACCAAAATCTTTGCTAATTCGACAAGGATTGTATTCTTTAATTATTTCTCTATTTTTTATTACTTAATTTAAGAATAAAAAAAAATTATTCTAATGAATTTTATTCTTCTTCTTCGGATTCAAAATAGAAGAATAAAAGAATAAGTAGAAGAATTAAATTAAGTCAATCCAAAAGGAAAAGGAGGTTCATGGCCAAGGGAAAAGATGTTAGAATCAGAGTTATTTTGGAATGCATCAGTTGTGTTCGAAAAGGTGCCAATGAGGAATCGACGGGGATTTCTAGATATAGTACTCAAAAGAATCGCCACAATACACCCGGACAATTAGAATTCAAAAAATTTTGTCGTTATTGTCGCAAGCATACGACTCATCACGAAATAAAGAAATAGGAACATCGTGTATTCGATCTTTCCAAACAACAGAAAGAGTAAGAACTTCATATTTTATATATAAATAAAACATAGTATAGAATACAAAATACAAATCAACTCATCTGATTTCCGGTCGATATTATTTCATATGTATAGAGGGTATTCATATACTATAAATATGAATCAAATAAGATATGGATCAAAGAAAAACTACTTCTTCTGGATCCTAAATTAATAAAATAAAGAAGTGCATTTTCCAATTTTAAATTAAATAAGGAATAAATCATGTATACATCTAAACAACCTTTTCTTAAATCTAAGCAACCCTTTAGTAAATCCAAGCAAACTTTTAATAAATCCAAGCAACCCTTTCGTAAATCCAAGCAAACTTTTCGTAAATTCAAACAACCTTTTCGTAAATCTAAACAACCTTTTCGTAGGCGTCCCCGGATTGGCCCGGGAGATCGAATTGATTATAGAAACATGAGTTTAATTAATAGATTTATTAGTGAACAAGGAAAAATATTATCGAGACGAATAAATAGATTAACCTTGAAACAACAACGATTAATTACTCTTGCTATAAAACAGGCTCGTATTTTATCTTTTTTACCGTTTCGTAACTATGAGAACGAAAAACAATTTCAAGCCCAGTCAATTTCAATAATTACAGGTTCTAGACCCAGAAAAAATAGACATATTCCTCAATTAACGCAAAAGTACAATTCCAATCGAAACTTAAGAAACTACAACCAAAATTTAAGAAACAACAACCGGAACTTAAGTTCCGATTGTTGATGTTTTATTCGAATTCGCAAGGGCCAGACCTATATATATTATAAAGAAAGTAATCCAGCTCGTCGATTCCTACCACTTAATCTTAATTTATTGTATCTTCCCGGAGTTCCCTCTCCGGGAATTCATCTTTTATTATTCCAGTATATTACTTTATTTATACCTTTAATTGATGATCTTTATTTTATTGGAAATCGTGTAAAGATTATTTGGATTTGATACAGCTACTTGTGCAAGCATTTTACGATTAAGAATCAATTTCTTCTTGTACAGGTTGTGTATTAATTTACTATAACTATCGAATACTTTATATACCCGCGTTGCTGCGTTTATCCGAGTGATCCACAAACGACGAAAATCCCTCTTTTGCCTACCTCTATCTCGATGAGAGGAAACAAAAGCTCTTTTTACTTGTTGGGTAATCATTCGATTAAGTCTTAAATGAGCCCCTCTAAAGTTTGAGGCAAATGAACGCATTTTTGTTCGTCGTCTCCGGGCTATATATCCTCGCGGAACTCTGGTCATTGAATCAAATTAACCTTAATGAATAACTAATGATTTCTCTTCTTTTAGCCACCCTTTTTCTCATTAATAACAAAACTAATTATTCCGATATATAAAATATTAATTCCAATGGCTTTTGCTATAGTAACCTTCCCAACCACGATTTTTTATTCCACTCCGTTCAGTTATTTCTATACGAAATAACAAATTCATTCTAAATAATACTAAAAAAAATAGTGGGTTCCATCGTTTCTATGGTTCCCTTTTAAACGGTGAGGCCCTCTCTATACACCGGAGCCCTTTCTTTCATCAAAAAGTATTACGAACTTGTATAGTTCACATTCTTTGGCTCTACCTATCCATTATAGAGTAAATAGCTCTTTTCACAATAAGAGTTATCCATACAGTGACGGTATTTAATTATGAAAGTTGGCTAAGTAGCTGACCCTGTTAGTCCGTTCTTTATAAGATAAAAGAGCATAAGCCTTTTTCTTTTTATTACTATTTCCTCCGCTTAATGGATAACCATTTGCTACCAATGGGAGAATTGCTTCTTATTTCCAAATTTAGATAATTCGATTTGCACCAAAGGAAACCAGAAATTCCATATACCATAGAAATCTAGGATAGAGAAGCTATATCCTATTCATTGGTACTAATCAGGGATACTTCAAATTTTTTTTATATTTGTTTGAAGTCATGATCTGAACGAGTCGCACATACACCCTAGCACATGTTCCTCGACGCTGAGGGCATCCTTTAAGCGCAGCCGTTTTTCTAGCATTTCGTATTGGCTGTCTTGCGTTTCTAATAAGTTGTTTAACCGTTGGCATGTTGTATGTATATAGAAAAAAATGGATTGGTTTAGATCCATCTTAACCTGATGATTGCTCATCATGAAGTCTTTCTATTTTCTATTAAATCGAGGAAAACACGAATTTAGCTGTGAAATAACTTTACAAGAAATCCGGACACTACCAATCCTTAAACATTTCCGGAAACCACACTGGATCAGTATCGCAGTGCTTGTCAATCATTTCATCCCCTACAATATCGACAAGTCCATAAGCTTTGGCTTCGTCTGCTGACATAAAAACATCCCTTTCCATGTCTTCGGATACAACCCAAAAAGGCTTGCCTGTTCTTAGTGCATAAACCCTTGTGATCATTTCGCGAACTTTGTGTAACTCTTCTACTTCTAGTAAAAATTCTGGTGTCCTTGCCCGATAATAAGCACTAGCAGGTTGGTGAAGCATAATCCTCGCGTGAGGGAATGCTATACGCTTGGCGGGTTCTCCTCCAAGCAGAATGAAGGACGCCATGGACGCGGCTATTCCGAGGCATATTGTATATATATCTGGTGTCACCGTTTGCATCGTATCAAAAATAGCCATTCCTGAGATTAGCCAACCGCCTGGGGAGTTTATAAACAAAAAAATATCACTAATTCCATCTTCTATACTCAGATATACCATGAGACCTGTAATATGATTCGTGATCTCGCAACGAATCTCTTGACCTAAAAAAAGTGTCCTTTCTCGATACATAACATTGTATAAGTCAACCCAAGTCGCTTCTTCATCTCCAGGAATCCGGTAAGGTACTTTTGGAACACCAATGGGCATATTAGATTAATATTATTAAATTTAAGTAAGAAACACTTTAATATGGAAACGTAAGAATGGAACAGAAAGAAAGAATCTGCAGTTTATTGTCTTAATTTTTATTCTTATTCTATTCTATTTTATTCTTATTCTATTCTATATGAATACTATAGATTCTATTAATACATAGATGGAAAGGTTATACATATAAGAAAGGTAAGACAGATTGAATAAAGAAAAAGGAATGGGTGATTCGAATGCTAAACAAAGAGGGGTAGCGATCTATTCTTCGTTTTTTCCAAATTGGCCAAGTTACCCATTGCATATTGGCACTTATCGAGTATAGAATAGATCTGCTTCTCTTTCTTCTTATGAACAGAATTGGCTTCTTATTTTTAATGGAATGAAATAAATATTCGCGCTTTCTGACACAGAATCCCCTAGAAGGGTTAGGTACAATGGATAATCTTTTTCAATGCGATAAAATAAAGCGACATCGTGTCTATTTTTCTTTGCTAAAGGGGTATTTCCATGGGTTTGCCTTGGTATCGTGTTCATACTGTCGTATTGAATGATCCGGGTCGATTGCTTGCGGTGCATATAATGCACACAGCTCTAGTTTCTGGTTGGGCTGGCTCAATGGCTTTATACGAATTAGCAGTTTTTGATCCCTCTGATCCTGTTCTGGATCCAATGTGGAGACAAGGTATGTTCGTAATTCCCTTCATGACTCGTTTAGGAATAACGGATTCGTGGGGTGGTTGGAGTATTTCAGGAGGAACTGTAACAAATCCGGGTATTTGGAGTTATGAAGGTGTGGCAGCTACGCATATTGTGTTTTCTGGCTTGTGTTTCTTGGCAGCGATCTGGCATTGGGTATATTGGGACCTAGAAATATTCTCTGATGAGCGGACGGGAAAACCCTCTTTGGATTTGCCCAAGATCTTTGGAATTCATTTATTTCTTGCAGGGGTGGCTTGCTTTGGCTTTGGGGCATTTCATGTAACGGGTTTGTATGGTCCTGGGATATGGGTATCCGATCCTTATGGACTAACTGGAAAAGTACAAGCTGTAAATCCAGCGTGGGGTGCAGAAGGTTTTGATCCTTTTGTTCCGGGGGGAATAGCTTCTCATCATATTGCTGCGGGTACATTGGGTATATTAGCGGGCTTATTCCATCTTAGTGTCCGTCCGCCTCAACGTCTATATAAAGGATTACGTATGGGCAATATTGAAACTGTACTTTCCAGTAGTATCGCTGCTGTTTTTTTTGCAGCTTTCGTAGTTGCTGGAACTATGTGGTATGGGTCAGCAACGACCCCAATCGAATTATTTGGGCCTACTCGTTATCAGTGGGATCAGGGATACTTTCAGCAAGAAATATATCGAAGAGTTAGCAATGGTTTAGCCGAAAATCTTAGTTTATCAGAAGCTTGGTCTAAAATTCCCGAAAAATTAGCCTTTTATGATTATATTGGTAATAATCCGGCAAAAGGGGGATTATTCAGAGCGGGCTCAATGGACAATGGGGATGGAATAGCTGTTGGATGGTTAGGACATCCCGTCTTTAGAGATAAAGAAGGACGTGAGCTTTTTGTACGCCGTATGCCTACTTTTTTTGAAACATTTCCGGTTGTTTTGGTAGATGAGGAGGGAATTGTTAGAGCGGACGTTCCTTTTAGAAGAGCAGAATCCAAATATAGTGTTGAACAAGTAGGCGTAACGGTGGAGTTCTATGGTGGCGAACTTAATGGAGTAAATTATTCTGATCCTGCTACTGTAAAAAAATATGCGAGGCGTTCTCAATTAGGGGAAATTTTTGAATTAGACCGGGCTACTTTGAAATCCGATGGTGTTTTTCGCAGCAGTCCAAGGGGTTGGTTCACTTTTGGTCATGCTACCTTTGCTTTGCTCTTCTTTTTCGGACACATTTGGCATGGCGCTAGAACATTGTTCCGAGATGTTTTTGCTGGTATTGATCCAGATTTGGATGCTCAAGTGGAATTTGGAACATTCCAAAAAGTGGGAGATCCAACTACAAAGAAACAGGCAGTCTGATACACATTGTTATGGTATCTTTCACCTCTCTTTTTTGATTTGACATCTCCCATCCTTTCTTTGACTCTTTTTCTTTCTTTATATGGGAAATTCTCCCAAATGACAAATGAATAGGTGTGGAAGTTATAATTGTAAATAAACCACGATCGAATCTATGGAAGCATTGGTTTATACGTTCCTTTTAGTTTCGACTTTAGGGATAATTTTTTTCGCTATCTTCTTCCGAGAACCACCTAAGGTTCCACCAACTCCAACTAAAAGAATAAAATAATTTCATTTAAGTAAGAAGTCTCCCAGATAGGGGGACTTCTTACTTAAATTAGTCTCCGTGTTCTTCGAATGGATCTCTTAATTGTTGAGAGGGTTGCCCAAACGCGGTATATAAGGCATACCCAGTAAAGCTTACAAGTAAACCAGATATGGAGATGGCGACTAAAGTTGCTGTTTCCATTTTTATAGAATTTCAAGATTACAATGGATCTACGAAAAGATCGTGTATTTACAACTACAACGGAATAGTATACAAAGTCAACACCAATGATTAAATATAATTTATGGCTACACAAACCGTTGAAGATAGTTCTAAACCTAGGCCAAAACGAACTGGTGCAGGTAGTTTACTGAAACCCTTGAATTCGGAATATGGGAAAGTCGCCCCGGGTTGGGGGACTACTCCTTTTATGGGGGTCGCAATGGCTTTATTCGCTATATTCCTATCTATCATTTTAGAAATTTATAATTCTTCCATTTTACTGGATGGAATTTTAACCAATTAGGTTTCTACTAACTAAAACTAGGAAGTCAGAGTTTTTCCATCCAAAAAAGCCTTTCTAGTTTAAGCTCTACATTTCTAGATATTATGGTAGTTCGACCGCGGAATTTTTTTGTTTCGGTATCTCTGGAATATGAGTGTGTGACTTGTTAGAATTGATCCTATTGATAATACATAGAAAGGGCCTGTTATCTCTATCAAGATGATTCTAATTCGTCAGATATTATTTATTCTAGTATCTGGAACACGAAATAGATAGAGTGGATCAAAAAAAATGGAACTATGATTCATACTCACTATTAAGACCTCGCAACCAGACTGAAAAATTCAAGTAGTTCTTAAATAAAAATAAAAAAGAAATTTTCTTCCTTACAATTTTGTTTGCCCAAAAGACAACTTTTTTTCTATCGATTTTGTCGAGTCATTACACTGATTCAATTTCAATAAATGATTATCAAGCGGTTCTTATTCGAAGAACCCTTGCCTTTTGTTTAGCTTGAGACTAAATCATCGTGGCTCTAGTATGAATCTAAGGTTTTAATTGAACTGATTCATAGGATCACAACAAGATAATTTCTATATTACGCATAAAAAAAAATCCAAAATAGGGAAGAGAAAAGTCAAGAAGCCTCTAATGACCAACATAAGGGAAAGGAAGAAAGAAAGACGCGCCAACTTGAGATTTTTTGGCATTATCATCACAAAGAAGATATTCCGGATTTTTTTTATTTGCTATCTTCAAGGCAAATCGACCCGATTCAGTGGCTGATGAAGTTTTGAACCTTTTTTCTAATATTCGTTGAAAATTTGTGTGTTTCTGCTTGAGCCGTACGAGATGAAATTTTCATATACGGCTCTTAGAGGGGGGCGTGGGTTAGTTACCTATCTCAATAAAGTATATGATTGGTTTGAGGAACGTCTTGAGATTCAGGCAATTGCGGATGATATAACTAGTAAATATGTTCCTCCCCATGTCAACATATTTTATTGTTTAGGGGGAATTACACTTACTTGTTTTCTAGTACAAGTCGCTACCGGTTTTGCTATGACTTTTTACTACCGACCAACCGTTACAGAGGCTTTTTCCTCGGTTCAATACATAATGACCGAGGCCAACTTTGGTTGGTTAATCCGATCAGTTCATCGATGGTCAGCAAGTATGATGGTTTTAATGATGATCCTGCATGTATTTCGTGTGTATCTCACAGGGGGATTTAAAAAACCCCGTGAATTAACTTGGGTGACAGGTGTGGTTTTGGCTGTTTTGACTGCATCATTTGGTGTAACTGGTTATTCTTTGCCTTGGGATCAAATTGGCTATTGGGCAGTCAAAATTGTGACAGGTGTACCTGACGCCATTCCGGTAATAGGATCGCCTTTAGTGGAGTTATTACGCGGAAGTGCTAGTGTGGGCCAATCCACTTTGACTCGTTTTTATAGTTTACATACCTTTGTACTGCCTCTGCTTACTGCCGTATTTATGTTAATGCACTTTCCAATGATACGTAAGCAAGGTATTTCGGGTCCTTTATAGGGAAGGCATATCATAGAGAATTCTAATTCTCATATATCATATCGGGTAGGTTGTGGTATTTCATTGCTACAAGCATGGGTTATTGTAAAATAACACATGTCATTTGGATACTTCTCTTCAACTCCGAAGTATTTTTATACGATACAAATAGTTGAAGTTAATTTTACGAAAGAAAAAAGGCGGATTATGGGAGTGTGTGACTTGAATTATTGATTTGGCCATGCAGATAAAGAATTGGATCTGCCACATTAGAATTCACAACCAAAGGTGTCTCCGCATCCAATCAACATGTAAGTCCCCTACCTAGGAAGGATAGGCTGGTTCACTTGAGGAGAATATCTTCTATGATCATACCGCAACCATGTCATCCATGAACAGGCTCCGTAAGATCCCATAGAGTGGAAATGGAATCAGTCATGTGACATGATCCAATTCTCTATTTATTACACTTACCTTTTTATTATAGTATGGAAATGCATTCATTTTCTTTGCATCGATTGTGATCCGCAATACTATCGGAGTAAAAGAAGGGATCTAAGGAAGAATGTAGGCTAAACTTTTTGATTTTTTATTAGTAACAAGTAAATATTTTGTTTGGAGGTAAGAAACTTGCGATATTGAGGGGATAAATACCAACTAATCAAGAGACATGAGACAATCCACAAAGCAATTGATCATGATCAAATTTGTAAGCCCACTTGGATATTGAGCATTTACCCATAAGAATAGGATTATTTTCAATGAGTAGTGGTAGGTGCAACTTTGGAAAAGAGAATCTGATAAAGCTTTTTTTGTCTAGAGTCATTGAGTCATTATATACCTTAATTCTATTAAGGATCTTCCGCGGTCTTATTTCTTTCACTCTTGCTCGAGCCGGATGATGATAAATTCTCATGTCCGGTTCCTTTGGGGGATGGATCCTAAAGAGTTCACCTATCCCAATAACAAAGAAACCAGACTTAAATGATCCTGTATTAAGAGCTAAATTAGCTAAAGGGATGGGACATAATTATTACGGGGAACCCGCATGGCCCAACGATCTTTTATATATTTTTCCAGTAGTAATTCTAGGTACTATTGCATGTAATGTAGGTTTAGCGGTTCTCGAGCCATCAATGATTGGTGAACCGGCAGACCCGTTTGCAACTCCTTTGGAAATATTACCCGAGTGGTACTTCTTTCCCGTGTTTCAAATACTCCGTACGGTACCCAATAAGTTATTGGGCGTTCTCTTAATGGTTTCTGTGCCAACAGGCTTATTGACAGTACCTTTTCTAGAGAATGTCAATAAATTCCAAAATCCATTTCGCCGCCCAGTAGCTACGACCGTTTTTTTAATCGGTACTGTAGTAGCTCTTTGGTTAGGTATTGGAGCAACACTACCCATTGATAAATCGTTAACTTTAGGTCTTTTTTAGATTTTTTTTGATTCATTCAACCATGAAGTACCATAGGTATCTAGGAAATAGTTACTTCCAAGTAGAATCTTCCCTAGATACCTAAAATCCATTTTATTATTTTATTATGATCCATTTCGCGAAAATATAGATTGTACCAAAGATGCAAAATTGTTTTCTTTTTTCTTTTTATTCTATTCTAACTCGAAAAAGAAGAAGAAAAAAAATTGCAATGGATTTAAAACGAGAGTTTATTCTTAAGTAAATCAATTGGGAGATGCTTCTCTAGAGTGTCCCATATATGTTTTCTATCTTCCATACGAAAACTGTCAATTCTCATAAGATCTTCTTCAGTCTTACTCAAAAGGTCCAATAGTGTATGTATATTGGCCCTTTTTAGACAATTATATGTTCTAGAAGTTAATTCTAATTGATCAATAAAAATACAATTCAATGGAATTCCTTTTTTGTTTTTCTTTAGATTAGTTAATCTTTTTTGAAAAGTAAAAAGGGGTGGAGTAAACCTGTTTTTATTTTCTTCGAAACTAGTGCCCTCTTCCTCGGCGTGTAGAAAAGGAAGAAATAAATCAATCAAATTACGAGAAGCCTCATAAAGCGCTTCCTTAGGGGTTAAACTTCCATTAGTCCATATTTCTAGAAAAAGTATCTCGTGTTTTTCATTTCCATTCCCACAAGAAAAAATACTATAATTCACATTTCGAACAGGCATGGATACAGCATCTATAGGATAACTTCCATCTTGATAGTTCTTTCTGAGTTCTGTCTGATATCCACGATCTCTCTTGATCTGTAAATCAATACAGAAATCAATGGGCTCTGTCAAGTTAGCTATAGGTTGTGCCGTATCAACGGTTTCTACGGAAGGCGGTAAGATGATATCTTGAGCAGTTATGTATCTAGGACCTTTGACGCAAATTGATGCGTCTCTAACTCCATAGAGATTACTTCTCAATACAATTTCTTTCAAATTTAGTAAAATTTCTTGTACGGATTCTTCAATACCTGCTATTGTAGAATATTCGTGTGGCACGCTCCCAAATTTTGCACGTGTGATACATGTTCCTTCTATTTCGCCAAGTAAAGCTCTTCGCAAGGCAATACCAACGGTGTCCGCTTGACCTTTTCTAAGCGGGGACAGAATGAAACGACCATAATAAAGACGCTTACTATCTACTCTTGATTCAACACACTTCCACTGTAGTGTTTGAGTGGATCCTGCTACCTCCTCTCGAACCATAATAGACTAGTATTATTATTTTATCATTGAATCGTTTATTTCTCTTGAAAGTTGAAAGCGGGTTAATTCTTTTACAGACGTCTTTTTTTAGGTGGTCGACATCCATTATGCGGCATAGGTGTTACATCGCGTATACAACTTAATCGCACACCACTTTTAGCAATGGCTCGTAATGCGGCATCTCTTCCACTACCAGCGCCCTTTACCATAACTTCTGCTCGTTGCAAACCTACTGTACGAATAGCATCTACTGCTGTTCTTTGACCAGCATAGGGTGATGCTTTTCTTGAGCTTTTGAATCCACAAGTACCGGCCGAGGACCAGAAAACCACCCGACCTTGTGGGTCTGTAACAGTTATAATGGTATTGTTGAAACTAGCTTGAACATGAATAACCCCTTTTGTTATTCTACGTGCACTCTTCCGTAAACTAAAACGTGCATTCCTACGTAAACCAATACGCACTTTCTTACGTGAACCAATTTTTGGTATAGCTTTTGCCATATTTTATTATCTCATAAATATGAGTTAGAAATAAAAAAAAAGATACAAAGATATCCGTTTCAGGGTAAAATACACCCTTTACTTTAATTATTTGAAATTATTTTATTTGGAATTGGAACATTTCCGCGGGTACTTTTTTTTTACTTTTTAGACAGTAAAGTTCTTTTTCGAAAGATTACCCCTGTCTTTGTTTATGCTTCGGATTAGAGCAAATCACTCTAATTCGTCCACGCCTACGAATCAGTCGACATTTTGTACAAATTTTACGAACGGAAGCTCTTATTTTCATATTTCCGTATCCTTTTTTAAACTATGAATCTAATATTTTGGAAAAAAATAAGTCTCTTCGCTTGAATTTTAGAACTTAGAATTTATTACCCTAGAAAAAAAAAAGAAAAACCTAATCCTTTGAATCTTTGGTATTCTTCAAATCTTCGCTATCCTTCAAATCTTCGCTATCCTTCGAGTCTTCGATACGCTTCGAATCCTTATGGGGAAGTCTATAAATTATACGTCCCTTGCTTGAATCATAACGACTTACTTCAATTTTGACCCTATCCCCCATCAGTATTCGTATAGAACTAGACCGGATCTTTCCTGAAATATAGCCTAGGATGATGGTGTCATTCTCTAGCCGAACGCGGAACATTCCATTGGGTAGGGCTTCCGTAACTAAACCTTCAAAAGTAACTTTTGCTTCTCTCGGGTTTTTTTTTTCTCTCCTATTTTTTTTTTCTGTCATATTTTTTTCTCCTATTTTTCCATTTTTATTTTCAAAATAGGAAGGGCGAGGTAGAATTCGAGCACTATAGGCGGGGCGATTACCATATATAACATAAGACTTCTCCCCCAATTCTGTTTAGTCGAGCTTCTCGATCTGTCATTATCCCTCGAGAAGTAGAAAGAATAGCAATTCCCATTCCACCCAAAACTTTAGGAATTCCTTGATAGTTGGTATAAATTCGTAAGCCGGGTCGGCTAATACGCTTTAAAAAAGTTCTTGTTCTATATATTCCTTTTCGAGTCTTTCTCTTTTGATGTCGCAAAGTTGAAACCAAGAAATATCTGTTACGTTCCTGATGTTTCCGAACACTTTCAAGAAAACCCTCTCGTAGAAGTATTTTAACAATGTTTTCGGTAATATTTGTAGATACTACTCGAACTGTTCCTTTTTTATTCATGTCCGCGTTTCTTATAGAAGTTAGTAAATCAGCAATAGTGTCCTTGCCCATAAGACTCTAATTCTAGGTTCCTCCTAATTTTTCTATAATCAACATGTTTTCTTTTTTTTTCTTTTCATTTTGGATTTTAAAACATATACGTAAAACACAATCTACTAATATTAATTCTTTGATCTAAATTTCGCCTACTAGTATTTATAATACTTCAGGAGCTAATGAAACTATTTTGGTAAAATTCAATTCTCTCAATTCCTCGGCAATCGCGCCAAAAACTCGAGTTCCTTTTGGGTTGCCTTTTTGATCAATTATAACCGCAGCATTGTCATCATAGCGGATTATTATACCGTCTTCGCATTTGAATTCTTTACATGTACGTACAATTACAGCTCGAATTACTTCGGATCTTTCTAGAGGCATTTGGGGCAATGCGTCTTTGATTACAGCAACAATAACATCACCAATACGAGCATATCGCTGATTACCAGCAGCTCCTATGACTCGAATACACATCAATTTTCGAGCTCCACTATTGTCTGCTACATTTAAAAGGGTCTGAGGTTGAATCATATTATTTTGATTTCAATTTGTTATTTCAATGCAAAAGGATGAAAGAAATATTGTCTTTCCAGAAAGAAAAACCGGGCATTTTTTTTCTTCCATACCCCTTTTAGGGTTCTATATCTCTAATCGAATAAATTGACTTCGTATGGGCATTTTACTGGCCGCTATGGAGATAGCTGCTCTAGCTACAGTTTCAGATACTCCCCCCATTTCATAAAGTATACGACCTGGTTTAACAACGGCTACCCAATATTCGGGGGACCCCTTTCCCGAGCCCATACGTGTTTCCGTGGGTCTTAGTGTAACCGGTTTGTCGGGAAATATACGTACCCATATTTTTCCACCACGACGTGCATATCGTGTTATTGCTCTTCGTCCTGCTTCTATCTGTCTCGCCGTGATCCAAGCGGGTTCAAGTGCTTGAAGAGCATATCTACCAAAACAAATACGATTGCCTCGGAAGGATTTTCCTTTCATTCTTCCTCTATGTTGTTTGCGAAATCTGGTTCTTTTGGGGTTATAGTCGATGGTTCTCTTTCTTAGTTCCATCTCTACTCCAAAACTGGACATGAGAGTTTCTTCTCATCCAGCTCCTCGCGAATGGAATGAGAAAGCATGTAAATAAATTTCTCTAATTCCATAATATTTAAAAATATTACGGTACGGATAGATACACATTAATAGATAATAGAAAAAGTTAGGTTTTTTTTTTATTTTTATATTGAATTTGTTAAAACAGAAAAATATAATATATAGTCAAAAAAGAAGATCTAGAATATATCCAGATGTGTGTGGATATTTATCTAAATTCTATATTTATAGATAATAATGTAGTCCTTCTAAAAAATATCCTTATTTTTACTCTTATTGAATCGCGGTAAAGTATTCTAATTCAATAAGAATTTCGCGGGCGAATATTTACTCTTTCCTGTCTTATTTGTTAATTTATAAACTTACCAAATAAGACAATTTTTTTGGTTTGTTCCGCCATCCCACCCAATGAAGTGTTAGGATTCTTTTCAATAAAATCCTATGGAATCATAGGTTCTGTCGTTCCCACTGCTTCTCCTTGAATGGTTAGGTCTGAATCCCGCAACGGAGCTTCCAAAAAATTTCTTTCCGAGTTAATTTTCTCAGTTTTATTAACCCGGGCGGCTCTTTATTATTGCTTAAAATTTGTAGTTCTTCTTTCAAGTTACAATTTTTCATTCTCTATTAGTTTTATTATATTGATGCTTTTTCACATTGCCTTTTATGATGTAATTCATAGACCATACACAGTGGAATTCTATATCTTATTTATTTCCTCTTCCTTCTTTCTATCATCCCTCCCTTTATCCACATCCCTTTAGTTTTGCTTCACAACCTAGAATCCCATTTTTTTTTTAGATAAAAAAGTGCAGTTGCTACAACTATATGACACATCTACTCATTTATGATAGAGGTATTTATTCATATAGTGACTGTTTCTTAGTTAGGATCTCGACAATACGAAGCAATAGGTTGGTTATTAGTATTAGTTAATTTTCTATAATTACTAAGTTTTTTTCTTTAAAAAAGAAAAAAAAATAACGAGTCACACACTAAGCATAGCAATTATATTAAATGATTTATCAATTTTCATTAAATCTTATAGAAAGAGGTAGAATTTCTTCTTTTGCAGGGATTTCAGGAAAAAAGTCTCTTGTCATTTTTTATTCTATCAATGGACAGAATTCGAAGACAAGATTAGTTATTCTTCGTCTACGAATATCCAAATTTTTACACCTAATACTCCATAGATAGTTCGAATTGGATAGCAGCAATAATCAATTTTAGCGCGGATTGTTTGGAGGGGAAGTCTGCCCCTTTTAATGGATTCGGCACGTGCAATTTCTTTTCCTCCGAGACGACCCGCAATTTTTACTTTTACTCCCCTTATATCTGCTTTTTTAGTTAATTCAATGGCTTTTTTCATTGCCTTTCGGAATGAAACTCTATTTTTTAATTGGAAAGCTATATATTCTGCAAGAATGTTAGGCTGTCTATAAGGTTCTTTAACTTTTTCGATAGAAATATTAAATCTCTGGTTTACAGAGTTAATTTCCTTTTGTAGATCTTTCTCTAATTCTTCGATTGCTCCTTTTTTCTTTAATAAATTTGGGAATCCAATATGGATTATGACGTGGATCGTATCGATTTCTTTTTGAATTTCTATATGTGTAATTACTTCGGAACTTGAACCTGAGTCCATTTTTCTATTATGTGTAATTACTTCGGAACTTGAGTCTGATTCTATTTTTCTATTCGAGCCCTTTTTCCTATTCTTTTGTATATAGTTCTTGATACAATCCCTTATTTTTTTATCTTCCTGTAGACCTTCAGAATAATTTTTTGGTTGTGCGAACCAAAAGGAATGGTGTTTTTGGGTTGTACCAAGTCTGAAACCGAGTGGATTTATTTTTTGTCCCATATTTTTCTATTCTATATTTTTTTTTACTGGGAATCGAAATCTTAGATGGATCTAAAGGTTATTTAGATTTCTTTACTATATTTAGTACAATTGTTATATGACACATGCTTTTTTTTATAGGGAAACTACGTCCTCGAGCTCGAGGTCTGAATTTCTTCATAATAGTACTCCTACTGACTTCGGCTTTAGTAATGAATAAATTCGCTTTGTCGAAATCCCTATAATGAGTTGCATTTGCGGCTGCCGAATAAACCAACTTTAAGATGGGATAAGATGCTCGATAGGGCATGAGGTTCAGTATCATAACAGTTTCCTCGTAGTAACGCCACCGAATCTCGTCAAGAACTCTTTGTGCTTTGAAAACAGACATAGGGATACGTTTTTGTGCTTTGAAAACTCTCTCGAACTTAAGTAGACGATCGGTTGGAACTTTCCTTGCGAGTTTCCTTAGCCCACTTTTCTTCTTCTTTATCCTAGGGATATACTTTACTAGTTTGAAACTTGTCATAAATAAGTTTATTCCCCGCCTACCTTTACTTTATTTTGAATCTTTTTTTTCTTCTTAATCTTTCTATTCAGAATTCAGTTAACGACGAGATTTAGTATCCTTTCTTGCATTTTCATAACTCGTAAAATGCCGAGTAGGCACGAATTCTCCCAATTTGCGACCTACCATAGGATTTGTTATGTAAATAGGTATATGTTCCTTTCCATTATGAATCGCAATTGTATGGCCAACCATTGTGGGTAGAATGCTAGATGCCCGGGACCACGTTACTATTGTTTCTTTCTCCTCCTTCATATTGACCTTTTCTATCTTTGCCAATAAATGATGAGCTACAAAAGGATTCGTTTTTTTTCGTGTCACAGCTGATTACTCCTTTTTTCCTTTTTAAAGAGTGGCATTCTATGTCCAATATCTCGATCGAAGTACGGAGGTCAGAATAAATAGAATAATGATCAACGGAAAAAAGAAAAAAATCCTTTAGCTGGATAAGGGGCGGATGTAGCCAAGTGGATCAAGGCAGTGGATTGTGAATCCACCATGCGCGGGTTCAATTCCCGTCGTTCGCCCATCGCATTATTGCAAATTCCAAAAATGCAATTTTCCATATTCCTAGTTACGTATTTACTTACGGCGACGAAGAATAAAACTATCGCTATATTTTTTCCTTTTCCTAGTTCTTCTTCCAAGCGCAGGATAACCCCAAGGGGTTGTGGGTTTTTTTCTACCAATGGGAGCTTTCCCTTCACCGCCCCCATGGGGGTGGTCCACAGGGTTCATAACTACCCCTCTTACTACGGGGCGTTTACCTAGCCAACACTTAGATCCGGCTCTACCCAAACTTTTTTGGTTCACCCCAACATTACCCACTTGTCCGACTGTTGCTAAGCAATTTTGGGATACTAAACGGACCTCCCCAGATGGTAATCTTAAAGTGGCCGATTTACCCTCTTTTGCAATGAGTTTCGCTACAGCACCTGCTGCTCTAGCTAATTGCCCACCCCTTCCACGTGTGATTTCTATGTTATGCATGGCCGTGCCTAAGGGCATATCGGTTGAAGTAGATTCTTCTTTTCTCTCAAAAAACCCCTTCCCAAACTGTACAAGCTTCTTCCAAAGCATACGGCTTTCTAGATGTATATGACGATCTCTAGACAGATGGATCTTATATGAATCATATGATGAAGTACCACATGAGTGGATATATAGGAAAGGAATCCAAATCTGCCGAATCGCTCATGTTATGATCTTCTACATCCTAGGTCTCTGCGTTCCGTCATCTGGCTTATGTTCTTCATGTAGCATTCAGATCGAATGACTCTATGAAATTACGTCGATACTTCCACATATTATGGGTAACGTAGGAGACATCCCTATTTTCCCCCGGGGGTCTTAATTACCACTGCTTAGCTTTCAATTTGCCTCTGACCATCAAATTAAATGTGAATAACCCGTCCTCCTCTCTTTGAAACAAGGGGCGCTTCCGGTTCTGTGCGTGCTTCAAACAATTTTGTCTTCTCCATATTACCATATCTCTAGAGTCAATAATTTTCTATGAGGAACTACTGAACTCAATCACTTGCTGCCGTTACTCAACAGTTTTCTGTTGAGGTCTATCCCGTAGAGGTAGTCAAATTGGATCAGTGATCGATTTCTAGGTTTCGTCGTAAACCTAATTG
>NW_025422627.1:45000-74546 GCF_904849725.1 Hordeum vulgare subsp. vulgare | reverse complement strand
TCTACGCACAATAATATGTTGAACTACTTCAACAAGTCTACGTGTAAGATATCCAGCATCTGCTGTTCGTACAGCAGTATCTACAACCCCTTTGCGGGCTCCATAGCAGGAAATTATATATTCTGTCAAAGAAAGTCCCTCGCGTAAATTGCTTTGAATAGGTAAATCAATCATTTGTCCTTGAGGGTCCGACATTAATCCTCTCATACCTACTAATTGGTGTACTTGAGATGCATTTCCTCTGGCTCCTGAAAAAGACATTAGATAGACTGGATTAGAAGGATCCGTTATCCGAAAATTTGAATTCATTTCTTGTTTCAAATATTCACTTGTCGCATACCATATCTCAACAGATTGGCGTAATTTTTCTACCGCGTGTACAGCCCCATAATAATAGTGTTTCTCCAAAAGAAAACTCTGTTGTTCCGCGTCTTGGACTAACCATCCCTTAGAGGGTATTGTTAAAAGATCCTCGATTCCTAACGAAATCGATGTAGTAGTGGCTTGATAGAAGCCCAGAGTCTTTAGTTGATCCAGTATATGGGATGTATATCCCATTCCAAAATGATCTATTAATCTGCTAATAAGTCGTTTCATACCAGTTCCGTCTATCTCTTTATTATGAAAGACCAGATTGGCCCGTTCCGCCATACATAAGTACCCCCTTTTCGGCTGAGTAGGATTCGACAATTGCTGAGTAGGATTCGACAATGGGCCTGAGTCAGTGATTCGAAAATTTAATTAACTTAATTGCCTCAATCTCAATCTGGATTCGCGTGGCAAATAATGATGATACTAGGGAAATCGGAATGCCCCCCGAAAGCAAAGGGGAGGGGCATCGCCGAATCTAACTTTCTTGTTTAGGTAGTGTATGAATAGGCCTGACTAAATCCTTGTACGGCTTCCTCTATTTCTCTATAAAAAGAAATATGACCAAGAGTGGTTCGAATGTATATCGAACGAATTTCTTTTTTTCTATTTCCCATTATTAGATAGTGAGCATAAATCTCATGATAAGTCCCCAAAGATTCATATTGAATTTCAATCGGAACTTCTCTTGACCCAATGACGCGTTGATCCAGGTTCCATCGTAGCCACAAGGGACTATCTAAACTGATTAGTTTTTGTCTATAAGCTCCCAGTGCATCATAAGAACTAGAAAAATGGGGTTCTTTATCTTTCCTATACTTAGAATTATTATTATTGTAATTGACTTTTAAATTTGGATAGTTTCTGAAACTATTATATCTATTTGCACAAATACCTCGACGCTTTCCAATTGTTAATACATAAAGCCCGATAAGCATGTCTTGGGTTGGTACGCAAATAGGATCCCCAATAGCAGGAGATAAGAGATTCATATGAGAAAACATAAGTAAACGGGCTTCCGCCTGAGCTTCCAAGGATAAAGGTAGATGAACAGCCATTTGATCTCCATCAAAGTCTGCATTGAAACCCTTACACACTAATGGGTGTAAAGAAATAGTACGCCCCTCTACTAAAGTGGGTTGAAAGGCCTGTATGCCTAATCTATGCAGAGTAGGTGCTCTATTTAACAGTACAGGATGTCCCCGCATAACTTCTTGAAGTATTTCCCATACAATGGGTTCCTTTTCCCAAATTTTCCTTTTAGCAATCCTGACATTAGAAGTGGCGCGTTTCGTGATTAAATCGCGAATTACAAATAGCTGAAAAAGCTTTATTGCTATCTCTAGAGGTAATCCACATTGATGTAATGAAAGCGAAGGACCCACAACAATGACAGAACGCCCCGAGTAATCGACCCGTTTCCCAAGCAGAGTCTCGCGAAACCTTCCCTCTTTACCTTCAATTACATCTGAAAGTGATTTGTATACTTTATTGTGACCATCCCTCGTCGGTTGCCCGCGGGACCCACTATCAAGAAGTGTATCCACGGCTTCTTGTACCAATTTTTCCTGGCACATTACTAAATCTGCTGGCGCTAATTCACTTCTTTTTAATAGATAGGCAAGATTGTTGTTCCGACGGATAACTCTCTTATAAAGTTCATTAATGTCTGAAGTCACTACTTTATCTCCAGACCTATAAACAATAGGTCTCAATTCGGGAGGAAGAACCGGTAATAAGCACAAAACCATCCATTCTGGTTCTACATTTGTTTGAATAAAATGTTTCGCCAATTGCATGCGTCTAATCAAAAAAACTTTTCTTATTCGTCTTTTTCTATCTTCCCACTCATCTCCACTATACCCCTCGTCTTCTAATTCCTTCCATTCGACCAAAGAATTCTCTATAATAATTCGCAAATCCAAATCTGCTAATTGTTCTCTAATAGCACCTGCTCCTGTCGCAATTTCCCGATTTCGAAATGTTGCAAAGCCTGGGGTAGAAAAAAAGGGAGAAATGCTGTGGTTACAGGATGCAATTTCCTCTTCGAATAAACCTCGTAATCGTAAAAAAGTGGGTTTTTTAGTGCTGGGCCTAGCAAAAGAGAAATCGCCGTATACTAGGCCCTCCAACTTCTTAAGAGGTTTATCTAAAAGATTCGCGATATAACTAGGAAGACCTTTCAAATACCACACATGAGTCACGGGACATGCGAGTTTGATGTATCCCATTTGATATCTTCGTATCCGAGAATCCACAAATTCTACCCCGCATTTTTGGCAAAATCTTTCGTCTTCGTTTTCAGCTCCGCTCGCTCGAGAATTGCCACAACCGCAAATCCCGCTTTTTATGGGTCCAAAGATTCTTTCGCAAAACAATCCATCTTTTTCTGGTTTATCGGTTTTATAATGAAAAGTAGAGGGCCTTGTGACTTCGCCAACGGCTTCTCCATTAGGTAGGTTTTTGTTAGCCCAAGCCTTTATTTGTTGAGGGGAAACGAGTCCAATTTGAAGTTGTTGATGTTTATATTGGTCAATCATAAAATAGAAATAAGAAAAGAATTTATATTTATTCCGATCAAACTTCCTCCCTATTAACCTGGAAGTTCTTTTCAGATACAAGGAAATGATTCAGTTCTAGAGCCAAAGATCGTAGTTCTCGAACGAGCACTCGAAAAGATTCTGGAGGATCCTCATGATTAGGTATTCTTTTTCCCCAGATCGTAGCATTAAGTATTTCTTGGCGAGCTATAAGATGGTCAGATTTATAAGTAAGTATCTCTTGTAAAATATGAGCAACACCAAATCCTTCTAAAGCCCAAACTTCCATTTCTCCTACTCGTTGTCCCCCTTGCTTGGCTCTTCCTCTAACCGGTTGTTGTGTAACAAGTGAGTAGGGCCCAGTAGAACGCCCATGAATTTTCTCATCAACTTGATGAATTAATTTTAAGATATAGGACTTCCCTATTAGAACAGGTTGCTCAAAGGGGTCGCCTGTTCTTCCATCAAATATTCTGCTTTTTCCCGGGTACTCGGGTTCAAATACCCATGGATTTTTTGTTTCTTTACTGGCTTCATATAATTCTGAAAACACAAGTTTTCTTGAAGCCTCTTGCTCATATCTCTCATCAAAGGGTGCTATTCTATAATGTTTCTTTAGCAGATCCCCCGCTAATCCGAGCGAGCTTTCAAATATTTGTCCCACATTCATTCGGGAGGGTACTCCTAAGGGATTGAAGACCATATCAACGGGTGTTCCATCTTGCAAATAGGGCATATCTTGCCTAGGCAAAATTTTGGAAATGATCCCTTTATTCCCATGTCTTCCGGCTACTTTATCCCCAACTTTGATTTCACGTTTCTGTAAAATATATACACGAACCATTATGTCGAGGGGGTCCCTTTGGATCCATTTCACATCGATAACGCGCCCTCTTCCACCTATAGGTAATTTCAGAGAAGTTTCTTTTGAAGTGGAAACCTCAAGGCCGAATATGGCCCGTAATAATCCAGCTTCTGCGATATATGATGATTCGCTCGCTATCTGAGGCGTTAATTTACCTACTAAAATATCACCAGTTTCTACCCAGGATCCCAACCTAACAACTCCATTTTTGTCCAAATTGCGGAGTAAATGTTCTTCTAGATGTGGTATTTCTTTAGTGATTTTTTCAGCGGAGCCCTGGCTTGTCGTATCCGTCTGAATTTCATATTTCCGGATGTGAAAAGAGGTATAAATATCCTCATATACCAAACGTTCGCTAATTAGTACTGCGTCTTCAAAATTGTAACCTTCCCATGGCATATAAGCTACTAATACGTTTTTTCCTAAAGCAAGTTCCCCCCCAACTGTAGCAGCTCCTTCTGCTAAAATTTGTCCTTTTTTAATGGATTTACCCCGTGGAACCCGAGGTTTTTGGTGCATACAAGTATTTTTGTTAGAGCGACGGTGGTTAACTAAAGGAATACTTATAGTCTTCCCACTACTTGATAAAAGTATCTTATGACTATCAGTAGAAATGATCTTTCCCTCGCGTTCGGCTATAACGGAAACCCTCGAATCTAGAGCTGTTTGGCGTTCCAATCCAGTTCCAACAATGCATTTCTCGGACCGAGAAAGTGGAACTGCTTGGCGCTGCATATTAGAACTCATTAAAGCCCGATTCGCATCATTGTGCTCAATAAAAGGAATGAGAGAACCCCCAATAGAAAAATATTGGAAAGGAAAAATACTTCTAACATGAATCTGTTCCCATGCAATAGTCAAGAATTCTTGGCGGTATCTAGCTGGAACAACCTGTTCTTCCTGAATACCTTGATTCAAGGACAAAGAATTTCCTGCTGCTATCATATAATACTCATCTCTATTTGGTGATAGATAAACCACCTGTCTCTCTTTTTTTTCTTTTGCTTTCTCAGCAGATATTTCATAAAACGGACTCTCTATAGATCCCCACAAGTGATCAATTCTCGCATGAATTGCTAAGGATCCAGTAAGTCCAACATTGATTCCTTCAGACGTGTCAATTGGACAAATACGCCCATAGTGACTCGGATGAATATCTCGGCTCCGAAAACTTGCGGTTCTCCCCGTCAACCCTCCAGGACCTAAACAACTCACTTTTCGCCCATGAACAGTTTGTGTCAATGGATTCGTTTGATCAAAAACTTGAGATAATGGGTATGTGCCAAAAAAGGTCTCATAAGTAGTTATTAATAAAATTGAAGTTGAAGTTGGAGTTACCAAAGTTTGGGGAGTCGGTTTCGATTGACGTATGAATACTCTACGAATAGTTTTTTGAACTGCATGTTGTAAACGACCAAGAGCCAATCCGAATTGATCTTGTAACAGATCCGCAACCGAACGAATACGTTTATTTTTCAAGTGATTCATATCGTCATCGTCAAGTATACCCGTTCCAAATTTCATTCCAATCAAATGATCCGTAGCGGCCAATACATCTCGTGGTAACAAGAATGTATTGTTCTGAGGTATATCAAGATTAAGTCTCCGATTCATATTTCGTCGACCAATCCTTCCTAATTCACATTTTTGTTGAAAAAATTTCTTTTGTAATTCCTCGCATAAGGACTCCGAAAATACCAGGTCCCCACCTACACAAGCAAATTGTTGATAAAACTCCAAAATAGCTTTTTCTTTTGACTCAATCCTCTTCTTCTCCTTAGCATTCGGGAAAGACAAGAAAATTTCAGGGTAGGAAACATTATCTAGAATTTCTCTTAGATTCGAACCCATAGCTGATGATAGAACTAGAATAGATATCTTTTGTTTTCTACTCACGCGAGCCCATATCCTTTCTTTTTTATCAATTGCTAATTCCGATCTCCCTCCCCAATCTGATATTATAGTCCCGGTGTAGATAGAAATTCCCTTATGATCTAATTCCGAGCGGTAGTAAATACCAGGACTTAGCAATATTTGATTGATCACAATTCGGTATATTCCATTTATAATAAAGGTTCCTAAGGAATTCATTATAGGAATGTTTCCGATAGAAATGGTTTGCTTTTGCACATCGAAACCAAAAATTAATCTCGCAGATACATATAATTCGGAAGAATAGGTGAGTGATTCATACACAGCATCTCTTTCTTTTATCGAGGGTTCTAGCAATTGATATCCTTTCGCAAATAATTGAAATGCAATTTCGTGATCTGGATCTTTAATTGTTGGAAACTTGTCAAGTTCTTCTGCCAAGGCTTGATTAATGAACCTAAAAAATCCCTCGAATTGGATCTGACTAAATCCGGGTATTGTGGACATTCCCTCGTTTCCATTCCGGAGCATCTTAATCTTAAGTTTCCTGTTTATCAAAGAAAAATTCCATTATCAGCTCACTCTTCATCAATCCCTACGGATTGATCTAGCAATCATGGAATCTATATTCTGTTTACTGAATCACATGAAATTCTAGGGAACTCCACATACGTATTTCATATATGTATTTCATACATATGAATAGAGACCATTTCGACGAAAATTCTAGTTTACCAGGGGTACAAATGAAATGAAAATGAATTGCTAAAATATTCCTACAAAAAAAATTATGCCACTTATACTTTATAATATTCTAATCAGATTGAATGGCAAAGATTTCTCATTTTATCCCCTTTCTATGAATGTAATAAAGCCGTAATATAATACACTAGAAAGTTTTACTTTACTTCGATTTAGAATAGCGTGCTTACTTTAATTTCTAAAAATAATTTGAGGGTTCTTTTTTATTTCGGATCGGAGTAGTATAATTGCTAGAAAATTAAGTATTTCATTGTGGAATTCTAAAATAAAGTAAGTCCCTTTTTTAAGTACATGCCAATCTAATTATCCACCTCTCCCCATATCCATGCTTTTCTTTTATCGTAATTTCACTTGGGTAGGCCAAGATAGTCAGGTTATACTCTAATATCAGAGCAAATTTCCTTTTTTTATTCAAGATATTTAATTTAATACTTTGAAAAATTAAAGCACGATTCCCCATAGAGATATGTACATAAAGGGGATCTTTGGATAATAATGCTGCTCGGACCTAAAGTTCACCTATACACGGATTAAGCATAAAGCCATAATATTTTATTATGCCATTGAAATTGAAGGGGGGGAGATAATACCGATTTAAGAGTAGTTCACTACTGCAATTCAAAAAAGAAAGAGAATTCTAGTTAATGGTTCCAATTTGTTCTGAATTTTGCAGCCTGTGACTAGAAATCCACTTTTCTTCTTTTTCATCTCAATAGAAAGAAATGGGAAGTTTTATTGTGTTAGCAATGTATGTTTTAAGATAGAATCTATCGAGGAGAATAATCGAAACTGGATCAAAAAAAGCAGGAGTATCTTTTTTGAAAAAGATTGGAAAAAAGTAAGTTTAATTATATTCAAAATAAAAGAAAGGGGCTTTTCGTAAGAAAACGTGGATGAATACTTGCTGTTTTCTAGATTTTCGATCGGATTTTTTGGCGGCATGGCCAAGCGGTAAGGCAGGGGACTGCAAATCCTTTATCCCCAGTTCAAATCTGGGTGCCGCCTGATCAATAAAATACTTAGGTTTTCTAGTACTGATCGAATTCAATCAATTTTTACTTCGCATAAGTTCGGGCAAGAGAGTAACTAAGCCTGCCGATACTGGGTTTAGAGAAACCATACCATAGTTCTATCCTTAAACTAGGGTTAGGGTTTGTTTTGGCGGTAGTGGCCAAAATGGTTATCAATAGGGGTGAGGTAGTGTTTCCTTATTCTTTTATTATATGAATTTGAATTGGTTCTTAATTGATTCGATTTGAGAATTTTTAAATACGAGGATAAGATGTCAGAAATCTTGGTATCCAAAGAAAGGTCCCTAAGGGGCATTCTTCTCTTTTTCAATCTAAGATTCCAGAAGGGACTCCACGAAAGAATATCAAGACTTCCTAATTATCATACATTTTTTTATCGTACATCTTATGTGACCTACATACACTAGAGTAACAAAAGGAATAAAAAATCTTCCTATTCCCGCTTCTTCTATTCAGGACATCATTCCCGTACTCTTTCTTTTTTAAGGTAAGGAAAAAAGGGCTTTATAGTATCGTATTTTTAATGCTCTCTAATTCTACAAGAATTCCTATAAGAATTTGTTAGGAGTAAATTCCTTGAACTGATTGATCCATGGCCTTAGGGCAGAAGCCCTTTTTGACTCTGTACCCTTGATTCCACTATGATTATTGATCAATAGTAGAATAATCCCTTCATAGAAATAGGAGACATAATTTAGATGGATATAGTAAGTCTCGCTTGGGCTGCTTTAATGGTAGTCTTTACATTTTCTCTTTCACTAGTAGTATGGGGAAGGAGTGGACTCTAGGGATACGATACTACTAATTGATTAAGTAATCAAATTGTTGTATCAATTCTTTTTTTAATTGATCGTTTTGCATTAATTATTTTGTCAAACGTTATTCTTTAATCTTTTTCTTTAGTTTTGTTTCACTCCTGTAAGAAACTCTTGTATTGTAAGAAAGAGCCATTATACCAATTAAGAATTTCTACTAGAAATGACTAATGGTTAAAAAAAGTTCTATACATAAGAAAATTAGACTTTCTTCCACGGAACTATTCACGGCATATCACACATTTTCCATTTGTTTTATACTCTTTCTTTATTCTTAGAATAATTTTTATTCTCTTTTGAAGCATCTCGCGGGATATTTAAGCATGAAAGATTCGCTGGTTTTTTCCTTTTACTTTTTACTATAGTCTATTCTTATATTATTTTTCTTTCCTTCCATGGATTCTTTGGTCAAGAATTGTCTTCGATTTTTTTATTTTGACCTGATTGAAATTAAGTGGATGCAATGAAAAAAGAAATTGAATTAGACTACTTAACTATTTCAATCTACTAATCTATTCTATGTAGATTCAAAGATAATATAATAGAAAGACTCTAAAGTGTCGTAGAAAAAACTATATGTAGTTCTTTCTACCACACTTTAAGATTCCAACCAGATCCTTTCATTTAAGACTTGGATTTTTTTTATTTAATCCCTTTTTCATTTCTTCAATGATTAATTGGAATTCCACTTAATTATTTTGGCTGACTGTTTTTACATAAATAATAAGTAAAAAAGAAGTAGGAATTAGAATGAACAGTGCAGTAGCAATAAATGCGAGAATATTGACTTCCATAACCTCTTTATTTTTTATTTTCACAATAACTCGGGATGTAATCCCATGGAGAGGAAAAAGGGGTATCTTGTAAATTCAAGGGTAGGGCTTGCATTCTGATAATACTGAATCAATTCAATATTATGAATATCGGATCTATCAAATCAATTCATGGATGAGAGTTATATAGTATAACATAGGAAGATCCTATATCCATACTAAGACCAAAATGGGTTTTTTGATTGGATTAGGAATTCCCTCTTTTTTAATCCTTTTTTTTCTACTTTTTCTTTTCTATATCTCTAACCCACGAGCTTTCTTAATCTTATACAATTTCTCTTCCTTTTTCTTATAGTTATACATACAATTATGTATGTATTATATGAGCAACTTTCTATGGGTCACATAGACATCCAAATAAGCAGTAGAAGTGAGATGGGGAAAAGAGGTCTGAAATAAAAAGGGAATACAATTTATGTATGGATTCCGGTAAAATACCGGTACTCTATTCCATAACAGTGGAATAGGAAATTAAGATGAGGATGGTATCATCATAAAGAAAGATAGAGTAATATCCTAAAATTCTACTAATCCACATATCGTATGTGTGTCTTTCTTTATCTTTATCGATCGGGAGTAGTGAAAAAAATTCCTATACTCCTTCCCTCCCTCTTTAATGAGAGATGCAAAATAAAAAAGTGAAGTAAGGGTGCCCTATGGGTATTTGATCTTGCTCCCTGCCCCTTTTTTTTCATGGAAAAAGGAAATATGAATTTCTCCATTCATTGAACCCTAGTTCGGGACTGACGGGGCTCGAACCCGCAGCTTCCGCCTTGACAGGGCGGTGCTCTGACCAATTGAACTACAATCCCCGCGGGGTGTATGGCATACCCATTCTTAAATAGAACCATAAGAAGATTCGATTCGTCTGTCGTACTCTAAGAAATAGACGAATCATATACTACATACCCACATATTAATATTATATTATACGTGGGTATAGTGAGAGTGACATAACTAGTATGTCGTGATTTTTTATCACTAAAAATGGATAATAATCCACCCTTCAACAAGAAAAACTCTTTTGTTTGTAAGAAAGGAATGAGAGAGATATGGATTAGAAAAAAAAATCCCCTTTTTTATTTCTCTTTTATTTCTATAGATCAGACATTTTATTTTATGGGAGAAAAACAAAAGGATTTAGTTCATATTCACGAAGCCCTAGATTTTTGGGCCGAGCTGGATTTGAACCAGCGTAGACATTGTCAACGAATTTACAGTCCGTCCCCATTAACCACTCGGGCATCGACCCAGGAAGAATTTATTCTAGGGTTTTTGCTAATCTATGATTAACCTCCTTTCATAATACTCCCTACCCCCAGGGGAAGTCGAATCCCCGCTGCCTCCTTGAAAGAGAGATGTCCTGAACCACTAGACGATAGGGGCATCACTAGACGATAGGGCCATATACAACCGCTCGTGATTATACTATAATCATAGTATGAGCAGTTTTTTTGAATTGTCAATATACTCGAAAAGTATAACTAGATCCAAAGCAAAGAGTTTTTCTAACTTTTCTGCTATGTTTTCATCTAGGATTTTTTTAGTTGATGGTTAGATTAATTCATGGATCATCCTCTACCTTTTAGGGAAATTCATTTTAAATGTATAGAATAAGAATGGATTACTAAAAGGGATTCTAGATTAGTTCAGTACAGGTAGTTATTTTATTGATCTAAGATAAGATGAAAAAGAGTCCAATTTTTTTTTTATTTCCATTCCGTGCTTCATTTAGTGTTCAGACCAAAAATGCATTCATCCCGCACTAAGTCATAAAATTCTCTAAAGAGAAAGCTTCAAAAACAAAGAAAAAAGCGAATCAATTTAGTAGAAAAGTACTCTATCAGATTCGAACCAATGACTTACGTCTTAGCACGAGATTACTCTACCACTAATTTAAAAAGCCCTTTATCGGATTTGAACCGATGACTTATGCCTTACCATGGCATTACTCTACCACTGAGTTAAAAGGGCTTTTTATTTAATTCAAAAATTTGCCACTTTGATTTCCCATTATGGGTCTACTGCATAATGTACATATTATATATATATAATATATAGAGATATAGAGAGAGACATTATGTATAGATTGTATATGTATTGATATCTTGAGAGCTCAAAATAAAATTAAGAAAAAAAAACATACCCAACTCTTCTTGGTTCATGGTTTTCCGTTTCCGAAGGCTAGTAAAATAGGCGGATTCTGGAACCCCAAGGATTCAATGGTATATGGAAAATATAAGATTTCCAATCCTAGCGGGAAAAGGCAGGGAACAGATACCCAATAGGATAGGATCCTTGGGAGGAACTTTTGGTAATGGCCTTGATCCTCTATGCTATTTTTTATGTGTTCTTAGTTCTATTGAACTTTTTTGATTCTTTTAAACAAGAATCTAATAAACTAGCATTGAGTCAGTGGAAAAAAGGAGAGAGAGGAAAGTGTTAAATGGAGAGAGTCGACTAATCATAGACTTTTAGGATCTTCTTTACATCAGGTAAATCTGTCAGCCCTGTCCGTTTTTTTCTTTAAGTTACGACTCTTTAAGTTACAACTCTTTGCTTCTTACTTCTATCAAGCCATAGGGAAAGTCTATGATGAATTTGGAAAACTCATCTCACTCTTACTCTATGGCTCGGACTTAATGGGGGAAGAAAACATCTTCTATAATTTCTTTTTTGTTCAATTCTGGACAAAAAAGAAAAGGAAAAAAGGAATTTATAGGGACAGTGTTACCCCCTATATCCCCTAGTTTATATTGTAGGAATAATAAAACAATTTAGCAGTCTGGCACACTTACGTCCTCGCAAAGTAAATAATGATTATTGTAGTCGTAACCGTAGAATAGGATAGGATCCTAATCAAAATAAATACATTTGGTTCAGGCGCTATTAGCAGGGTAAGAAGAGATTTATTTTACAGACCAGAGGGAGAGGGGCTATCTAAATCCTAAAGTAAAGGCGCGCGATCGAAGTAGAAGTACCAATGGCTCAGTGTCATGAACCTTCTCCATCTGATTCAATAAGGGGGAATTAGCCTCCTTGTCAAATGGCTATCCTTGACAAAGGGTACCATTTATACCATAATATACAATGTAGCGGGTATAGTTTAGTGGTAAAAGTGTGATTCGTTCTATTAATAACTGAATTTGAAATGATATACTTAAGGCATCCTTAAGTTTTTTTTTATATTCCGATGAAAACTTTAGTTCTTATAAAGGATTAAATCCTTTTCCTCTCAATAGCATATTGAGGAAGAATATACATTCTGGCGATTTGTACCCAAAAACTAATTTAAATTGCATCCAAAATAAAAATTGGATTATGATATGAGTACAGAGTCGCGAAGCATAATTTTGCATTGGATTTAAGTATTCCAATTTTGAAAATATGAGTAAAGGATCTATGGATGAAGATACAAAAAAGTTGATTTCCAATCGTAACTAAATCTTCTTTTGTTAAAGGATAAGGAAGCCAAATAGCTAAAAAACGATAGTTTTGGTTTACTAGAACCATCCGCATATTGTTTCAGCTCGGTGGAAACCCAATTCTTTTCCTCAGGATCTCTTGAATGAAATTAGGGAACGAAGTAAGTAGATTAGATGGATTTAGATAGAATTTCTATCTCCTACTCTATAAGGATCATCTAGAAAGCAGAGAGCTTTGGTTCCATTCAAATAGAAAAGCTGACATAGATGTTAAGTGGTGAGAATATCCATAAAGGAGCCGAATGAAATCAAAATTTCATGTTCGGTTTTGAATTAGAGACGTTAAAAATAATCAACCAACGTCGACTATAACCCCTAGCCTTCCAAGCTAACGATGCGGGTTCGATTCCCGCTACCCGCTCCATTCTGTATAAAAGGAGTATTCTATTTGTCTAGACATGTTAAAGGCTTGTATTCAAGCCTTTTTTGTCCACCAGTTTCTGGTACTACAGAGCGGAGTAGAGCAGTTTGGTAGCTCACGAGGCTCATAACCTTGAGGTCACGGGTTCGATTCCCGTCTCCGCACTTAGCAGTCTCTATAAAAGGAGTATTCTATTTCTCTAGATATGGTAGAGGGGCGTATCCAACCCTTTTTTATTCATTAGTTCCGGGCCCTAGAGGGCAAAATTGAGCAATTTGCGAAGCCACTTGCCTTCACAAAAAGAAGGCGCAAGGCTTCTCCCTACCTTGCAGAAAATAAAAATGAAATGAAAGGGACAGTCTACCTCTCCCTTCCTTTTAAAAACAGTTTGCCCGTTGTTTGTCTCAGTTAATACCCAATTTTGGGGCTCTGTTGGCTAGTTCTATTTCTGCCTCCGGAGCGCCCTCTTTTTTTGAGGGGGATGCAAAGGAAGGGTAAATATAGTAAGGGATACGGCACTAGACTAATACTTAATTAATACTTAATTTAATATAAGTAGTTAAACAATTAACTAGACTAAACTTTTTATCATAGTACTTTGATAAATTAAGCGGGCGAGCGGCGGGAATCGAACCCGTATCTTCTCCTTGGCAAGGAGATGTTTTACCATTGAACTACGCTCGCTACGGTATATATTTTATAGCGTATATCCGCTTGGGTCGACCGTCTATGTCTGGGTCGACCGTTTCATTTCATTTTCTATTCTATTATATTAGATATTAGAGTTTTCCTTTTTTTATTATCTGTCAATGAATATTCTAATGGGAATTTCATAATACTGAAAGAGAAGAGCTAGCAATTCGGAACGCAAATTGCGTTTTAATACGTCTCACTATTCGAATTTTTTAAATGGCCTTTATTATTTCTTTTTTATGGGGTTACTAAATATTAACCAAATTTAATTTAAGAAATGAGAGAATTCAGAATAGCTACGAGAAAGACTAGTCCAATCCATAATGATGTACCGGAAAATACAACATTTTTATTATTTGACCAACCATCAGGAGAAGCAAATACAAGGGGTACACTAATTACTAAGACTGAGGAAGTCGCAATTAATGCAAAAACAGCTAATTGGAAAGCAATAGTCATATTTCTAATCCTCCAAGCTACCATCAAATAAAGTTGACTACATATTTGATCCCTCACTTAACCAAAATTGTAAAAAAATACAAGAAGTAGGAGGGGTTTAATCATGAATCCATTGATTCTTCTCTTTAATTAAAATTTATTACTTAACCTCTTTTTTATTTGGATATGGGGGTGAGAGGAGGTTATTTAGTCTTTATTTCACAAGCGGGTATAGCGGATCCTGTATCCGTGTATACAGTATACAGAGATATATCGAAAAGGAACTTGTATCTGATATCTTTCTAGAGGTTAATAAATATTTTTATTTTTTATATGGCTATGTTCTATTTGTAGGAGTAAAATAAGGATTAGGCGGTGGAGAGATGGCTGAGTGGTTGATAGCTCCGGTCTTGAAAACCGGTATAGTTCTAGGAACTATCGAGGGTTCGAATCCCTCTCTCTCCTTTTGCTTATTGAATACGTTTGTTTCTTTCATTTTTTTTTATTCTGTCCCTTATCTTTCTTTCATAAAAAGGAATGAATGGCTCGGCTAGATAGAATAACCGAGCCAGAACAGAAAAAAAGTAGAACAGGTATAAATAAGAAAATCTTAGTTAAGAGGGTTCATGTAAAGAACAGGTTCCAAATCACGATCGATTCCCTTTTCAAAACCTGCTGCAGCAGCTCGGGCTCTTCCTGCATGCCATAAATGGCCCACAAAAAAGAAGAATCCTAGAACAAAATGAGAAGTTGATAACCAACTTCTAGGAGAGACATAATTAACTGCATTGATCTCGGTCGCTACGCCACCCACGGAATTTAAAGAGCCTAAAGGAGCGTGGGTCATATATTCTGCTGAGCGCCGTTCTTGCCAAGGTTGTATGTCTTTTTTCAACCTACTCAAGTCCAAACCGTTGGGGCCCCTTAGAGGTTCTAACCATGGAGCACGAAGGTCCCAAAAACGCATAGTTTCCCCTCCAAAGATAACCTCCCCAGTTGGGGAACGCATTAGATATTTCCCTAAACCTGTGGGTCCTTGAGCGGATCCCACATTAGCTCCAAGACGCTGGTCTCTAACTAGAAAAGTAAATGCTTGAGCTTGAGAAGCTTCTGGCCCGGTGGGTCCATAAAACTCACTCGGATAAGCTGTATTATTGAACCATACAAAACAACAAGCGATAAAACCAAAGACAGATAAAGCAGCTAAACTATAAGACAAGTAAGCTTCTCCAGACCATACAAATGCACGGCGAGCCCATGCGAAGGGTTTGGTTAAAATATGCCAAATTCCCCCAAATACACAAATAAAACCCAACCATACATGTCCACCAATTATATCTTCTAAATCATCTACACTAACAATCCACCCTTCTCCCCCAAAAGGAGATTTTAGTAAATAACCAAATATAACACTGGGACTAAGGGTCAAATTGGTAATTTTTCTTACATCTCCCCCCCCAGGGGCCCAGGTATCATATACACCGCCAAAATAAAGAGCCTTGAGTACTAGAAGAAAAGCACCTAGACCTAACAAAATTAAGTGAATACCCAAAATTGTAGTCATTTTATTTCTATCTTTCCAGACATAACCAAAGAATGGAAAAGATTCTTCAAGAGTCTCGGGTCCCAGAAGCGCGTGATAAATGCCACCGAAGCCTAAGACTGCGGAGGAAATTAGGTGAAGTACGCCAGATACAAAGTATGGAAAAGTATCTAGAACTTCCCCCCCTGGCCCTACTCCCCAACCTAGAGTAGCTAAGTGTGGAAGTAAAATCAACCCTTGTTCATACATGGGCTTTTCTGGTACGAAATGGGCCACTTCAAATAGGTTCATTGCTCCGGCCCAGAATACGATTAATCCGGCATGGGCTACGTGAGCTCCAAGTAGTTTACCGGACAAATTGATAAGTCTGGCATTCCCAGCCCACCAAGCAAAGCCGGTGGTTTCTTGGTCACGACCAGCTAAAACGAAAGTTCCATTAAAGAGCGTTTCCACGTGGTAGAACCTCCTCAGGGAATATAAGATTTTCATGAGGCTGATCCTGAGCTGCCATCCACGCACGAATACCCTCGTTTAAAAGAATATTTTTGGTGTAGAAAGTCTCGAATTCAGGATCTTCCGCTGCACGGATTTCCTGGGAAACAAAGTCATAGGCACGTAAGTTCAGAGCCAAGCCAACTACGCCAATAGCACTCATCCATAAACCGGTGACGGGTACAAATAGCATAAAGAAATGTAACCAACGTTTATTGGAAAAAGCAACACCAAAGATTTGGGACCAAAAGCGGTTAGCAGTGACCATTGAATAAGTTTCTTCAGCTTGAGTTGGGTTAAAAGCACGGAAGGTATTTGCACCATCACCGTCCTCAAATAGAGTGTTTTCTACGGTTGCTCCATGAATAGCGCATAGCAGAGCCGCGCCTAATACTCCGGCAACTCCCATCATATGAAATGGGTTCAACGTCCAATTATGAAATCCTTGGAAGAAAAGGATGAATCGAAATATCGCTGCTACGCCAAAACTCGGCGCAAAGAACCAACCAGATTGCCCCAGTGGATAAATAAGGAATACCGAAACAAAAACAGCAATTGGACCAGAGAATGAGATTGCATTATAAGGCCGCAATTGAACAGACCGAGCAAGTTCAAATTGGCGTAACATGAAACCTATTAGTGCAAAAGCCCCGTGGAGAGCTACAAAAGTCCATAGACCGCCTAATTGACACCAACGAGTAAAATCTCCTTGTGCTTCTGGCCCCCATAGTAGCAACAAAGAGTGTGCTAAACTATTGGCAGGGGTAGAAACTGCTGCGGTTAAGAAATTACAACCTTCCAAATAGGAACTTGCCAATCCATGGGTATACCAAGAAGTTACAAAAGTTGTCCCTGTAAACCAACCCCCTAAAGCGAAATAAGCACAAGGAAAGAGCAATAGGCCAGACCATCCTACAAAAACGAAACGGTCCCTTCGTAACCAGTCATCCATAGTATCAAATAGATCATTTTCTTCTTTAGGAACTCTACCAAGGGCTATAGTCATAGTGATCCTCCTATTCAATTACTTCAACCATTTCCGAGCACCTCATATCACTTTCCAAGGCATATGATAGTTTTATATCTGTGGACGATTTCTTTCTCGTTCAATGCCCTTTTTCAATGGTCTCGAAGAGAGAAATTTTCCATTTTTATCTATGGAGTCACAACCGAGGTCGTTGTAAATCCATGAATTTGATTCGATTTGTTTTTCTTATCTTATACTTATAGAAATAAACCTTTGAATTCAGCATTATTCCAAGACTCCTATTTCAAAGTCTATCTTTTAAGGGAAAAATGAAAATAAAAGTAACCCCTTTTTTCCCATTCCCTCTCTATTGCATGGGGGGAAGAACTAAAATGGAGGATTCTGAAAAAAAAAAGGACCTTCGAAATCAATTTTTATGTGTAGCGCAAAGGAGTTGCGATTTCTTCTTATTCCTATAGAACATCTAGTAACAAGAATATGAAATCGTAAATAGCGAAAAATTCTTGTCTTGCGCGGTCTAAGTCTAAGGAAATACGAAAAATTCGCTTATACAATTTCATCTACATCGAATTTATATATCAGAATAGCGGATAGAGGCATCATTCAAGGAGTCAGGTCTACTTACTTTATGCTTCTTTCCAATTTTATGGTGGATTTGATAAGAACCCTTTTTGCTTTCTTGATAAATAATCGACAAAAAAAAAAAAAGCGTTTTTTTATATATAGCTTGTTTTATTATAATTATAACAAGTCCTATATGGAAATGCCCGCTAAAGAGAAAATCTATTTGATTGTCTCTCGGTCAATATCGATTTTTACAAAGAAAAAACAAGAATTTTCTTCTTTTTTTTATTAACATTAAGAAAAAAGAATATAACTAAAATGGAATTGGCAATATAATTTTTATAGACTTTTGAAAGAAAAAAAGGGGTTTTTTGCAACCGTTATTTCTTATTTCTTGCCTATATCATATCACGGAAACCTTTCGCTTTGGAACGTGGAGAGATGGCTGAGTGGACTAAAGCGGCGGATTGCTAATCCGTTGTACAATTTTTTTGTACCGAGGGTTCGAATCCCTCTCTTTCCGCTCCCTTGGATCATTTGGGACTTTCAAACTGGAAAGAATTCTGACCCCCGGATTTTCTCATAGATAAATGTACGAAACAAATCCAATTTGTAAGAAAAAAAAAAAATTGAATTTTTACTCCTCGCGTCCAGGATTCCGTCCTGGATCATTAGATAAGAATCCAAAGATAAAGAGTGAAACAAAGAATATCACTACTGTATAAACAAAAAGTTTGAGAGTAAGCATTACATAATCTCCAAGATTTTTTTTTAAGGAATAGATTACCAGTTTTTCCTTACCACACGGATCCACTAGGATGGTTTTTTTTGATACCTAAAAATGCAAAAATGAATTCTGGAAAAAAATTGCAAGAATTCATTTATAATAAGAACTCTTATCAATAGCAAAAATAGGGTTAGGTGGTATTGAATAGGTATTGTGTAGGTACCTAAAGGTACCTGCTCAACCTAGGTGCAGGGGAGTAGAAAGGCTGATCCAAATTTATTGCTGTAGCTACCCATTCAATGTAGAATAATTTCAATTTTAGAATTGAGGGTTCATAATATAAAAATATAAAACTTCTCGGCTTTTACCCATTTTAATTTTTTTTTTTGGAATGAACACATCATTCAATTTGGCATACAGAGTACTAAAGATTTCATCGAAAACTTACAGCAGCTTGCCAAACAAAGGCTAATAGAAAAAAGAATAGAGGTATAACAGGCATAATATCCACGATTGGATTGAAAATAGCATAAGCTTCGGGCAATTTGGCAAAGAAAAAACTAGTAGGATAAAGAACAGAATTAAAACAGATACAGGTTAAACTAAGTATATTAGGCATAACAAGCATTTCATTCTTGTAGAGTAAATAATTGGATTTTGATTGAGTTATTTTTTTAAGGGAAAGAAGGAAAAGGCAGATTCAAAATCTTTTTTTCTTCGGACTTTCCCAAACACAAAATACCTCCTTGTATTCGCACTCTCAAATGAGAGTGGAATAAATTCGACTTTCATATAATATCTTAATAGAATTCCATGTAATGATCAATGCATTTTTTTGATTCTATATTATCTGCATGTGTAGAATACTAGCAAGAGAATATCTCTTCTTTATTTATGTAATTGAAATGGTATTGACGAATAACAAATAAACATAATAGTGTTTATTAGTGTCGCATAAAACCCGAAATGGGGCGTGGCCAAGTGGTAAGGCAGCGGGTTTTGGTCCCGTTACTCGGAGGTTCGAATCCTTCCGTCCCAGATTGTTTCTGATGAAACAAACGGTGAAATCATATAGTACTCCGTATGAGACAAAAGTTTATTAAAGAGAATAATGATATCTTATGTTTTCTCAGAAAACATAATAAAGTCTTAAGTCCAGTCAAATTGACTACCTTTATTTTCATGAAAAAAATGGGATCTAGCAGGCACATTCAGGATATGCCTCTACTATGATCACTTAATAATCACTTAATAATCACTTAATCATATTTTTTTCTTCCTTTTGGTCTTCGAGTCGAAGAAGTACCAAAAACAATTAACTACCAAAAACTTTCAATCTATTCATTGGAATAGTTTATTTAGTTATTATAGTTAATTGTTTTTGGTACGGAAAAAATATATTACTAATAGAATTCTAATTCTAGTAATTAAATGAATTAAACTTTTTTGGAGGTTGATAGTTTATTTATTGAGGAAGAGTCAATCCTTCTCTTCTCACTTCAAGATTGATCATCTCGAGCCATCCGTTGAGGGTGGAAATTTAATAATAAATAAGTTTTAAGCAAACTTGTTTAGTCGTCTTTTTCTATGTTTCATTCATATGATAGAATTCGAATATGGGTTTAAATAAATTGGATCTTGGCGGAGGCTTCCCGGATAAATACTTACTTTCTTTTATCCATATTGCTCCATAGATAGCAAGTTTTAATTTTAATTAGTATACAAAAAACAAAACCAATGACTATTCATGATTCCATCCATATTGGATCAATTTTCTATACCACTTTGCAATGAAAAGAGGAATGTTTGTTATGGTAAAACTTCGTTTAAAACGATGTGGTAGAAAGCAACGTGCGACTTGAAGGACATGATCGATTGTGGATTTTGCTATCCATCATTTTCCATAGTAATGAAAATGCTCTTGGCTCGACATAGCCTGTTCTATTCGTTCCGAACCAAATTTGCGCAGGGTTTAAGTAACATAGTACACGATGGAGCTCGAGAGGACAGAGTTTATTTTTTATCAAGGGAAAGAATCTAGGGTTAGTGAAAACTAATAAATTAGGCCAACTTTGTCAGTCTATCCTTAATATAGAAATAAATCGAAAGGTTAAAATACGAAGAAAGTCCAATAAAAGTATATCAGAATCAATCCCCCTTATTAGATTTCTATAGAAGAGATAAATGCTTTATCGAAGGAAATAAGAAAAAAGGGTATGTTGCTACTCTTTTGAAAGAAAAAAATAGGAATTCCCGAAGTAATGTCTAAACCCAAGGATTTCACAAATCAAAGATAAAGGATTCCAGAACAAGTAAACACAATTTTCAATTGTCTCAACAACAGAGTTGGATCAGAATAAGGAATAAAAGTCAATTCGTTCGAAATGAGACAAAGAAAAGAGTTTAAAGACGACTCAAAAATTTTTGAAGGATTTTGCCTTCGAAGTTTCTCAGGCAGAATTAGCCAACTTGAGTCATGAGTATAAATGAAATTTGTTTTTTCTGTAAGGAAATTAATGGACGTCATAGTCTAATTTCTATTATTATCGACAGAAATTCGAATCATTTTCTCGAGCCGTATGAGGAGAAAACCTCCTATACGTTTCTAGGGGGGGCGTTGTTTATCTACATCTATCCCAATAAGCTGTCTATCGAATCGTTGCAATTGATGTTCGATCTCGAAGAGAAGGAAGAGATCTTCGAAAAGTAGGTTTTTATGATCCGATAAAGAATCAAACTTGTTTAAATGTTCCAGCTATTCTCTATTTCCTTGAAAAGGGTGCTCAACCGACAAGAACTGTTTATGATATTTTAAGGAAGGCGGAATTCTTTAAAGAAAAAGAAAGAACTTTGAGTTAATTGAAGAACTAAATGAATAAAAAAGTAGGATAGGAGAAGATTATTAGTATTCCTCGTTGTCTAATTATTTAGACACAATTTACCTCTTTCTTAATCCTATTTGGATTTATATCGTGCCAATCCAACATAAGCCCCTATTTTATTTACTTTTTCTATCTAATTTGTTTTCTTACCATTGTATTTCCATTGACAAAGGTCTATTGAACAAATAGAATTTGTAGATAGATGGGTCTCTTTATCCTCACTCCATATTTAATTTTTCTGCTTACACTTCGCTCAAATGATAAGGGTGTTCCTCTTGCATGTATTCTCATACAATATAATATATATTTTTTTTAATAAAAATCGCTAAAAAAAGGAGAATTTGGCCATCGTGATTAGGGTCGCTCTTTTTTTTCACTTTAGTGGAATTTAACCGGACCTGTTCGTTTTGCCATTTGAGTGTTTTTCATGGTCGATAAAATCTTTCTTTTGATGTCTTGCTAGTTCAATGTTTTGACAGAAGCGCGCGGTGTAATTCCATTGATTTTTGGATTTCGATCGTATCTAAGATCCTTTTTTTATCTGGGTTGCTAACTCAATGGTAGAGTACTCGGCTTTTAAGTGCGACTATGATCTTTTACACATTTGGATGAAACAACAAATTCGTCCAGACTCTTGGTAGAGTCTAGAAGACCACGACTGATCCTCAAAGGTAATGAATGGAAAAAATAGCATGTCGTAATAAAATCAATCTTTTTTGAATGGAATCCAAAATTACGATTTTCTGGGTCTAGTGAATAAATGGATAGAGCCTGGCTCCAATTCTGGTAAAATAAAAAGCAACGAGCTTAACTTCCTAATTGGAAGGATTCCCCGCTCTAATTAGACGTTAAAAATAGATTAGTGCCGGATGTGGGGAAAGGTTGGGTTTTCCTATGAGTGGACCCTTTATTTTTTCTTTTTTTTTAGAAATCCTAATTATTCTTGATTATGGATTGAATAAGGGATGTTATGGATTGAATGTGTAAAAGAAGCAGTATATTGATAAAGAGGCTGTATTCCAAAGTCAAAAGAGCGATTGGCCTGCAAAAATAAAAAACTTGTTCTGTTCTTTTTTGTAATTTAGAACAAACATAAACTAATTCGGTAGAAAAGGAGCGGAAAAAGATCCGTGGATTAGACTCCCTTTCTTTCCAGGGTTTGTATTAAAAATGCAACACCCTGTTCTGACCATATTGCACTATGTATCATCATTCGATAAACCGAGAAATGCTTCTTCTCTCTGATTCAAGTAGAAATACAAATGGAAAAATTCGAAGGGTATTCAGAAAAACAGAAATCTCGTCAACAATACTTTGTCTACCCACTTCTCTTTCAGGAGTATATTTATGCATTTGCTCATGATTATGGATTAAACGGTTCTGAACCTGTGGAAATAGTTAGTTGGAATAACAAGAAATTTAGTTCACTACTTGTGAAACGTTTAATTATTCGAATGTATCAGCAGAATTTTTTGGATAACTCGGTTAATCATCCTAATCAAGATCGATTATTGGATTACAAAATTTTTTTTTATTCTGAGTTTTATTCTCAGATTCTATCTGAGGGGTTTGCGATTGTTGTGGAAATCCCATTCTCGCTACGGGAATTATCTTGTCCGAAAGAAAAAGAAATACCAAAGTTTCAGAATTTACGCTCTATTCATTCAATATTTCCCTTTTTAGAAGACAAATTTTTGCATTTGGATTATCTATCACATATAGAAATACCCTATCCTATCCATTTGGAAATCTTGGTTCAACTCCTTCAATACCGTATCCAAGATGTTCCATCTTTGCATTTATTGCGATTCTTTCTCAACTACTATTCGAATTGGAATAGTTTTATTACTTCAATGAAATCCATTCTTTTTTTTCAAAAAGAAAATAAAAGACTAGTTAAATTCCTATATAACTCTTATGTATCAGAATATGAATTTTTCTTGTTGTTTCTTCGTAAACAATCTTCTTGCTTACCATTAGCATATTCTGGAACTTTTCTGGAACGAATCCACTTTTCTAGGAAGATGGAACATTTTGGGATAATGTACCCTGGTTTTTCTCGGAAAACCTTATGGTTCTTTATGGATCCTCTTATACATTATGTTCGATATCAAGGAAAGGCAATTCTTGCATCAAAAGGCAGTTTTTTTTTGAAAAAGAAATGGAAATGCTACCTTATCAATTTCTGGCAATATTATTTCTTTTTTTGGACTCAGCCGCGAAGAATCCATATAAACCAATTAGCAAACTCTTGCTTCGATTTTATGGGATACCTTTCAAGTGTACCAAAAAGTCCTTTGTTGGTAAGGAATCAAATGCTGGAGAATTCATTTCTCATAGATACTCGAATGAAAAAATTCGATACCATAGTCCCCGCTACTCTCCTCATAGGATACTTATCAAAAGCTCAATTTTGTACTGGATCGGGGCATCCTATTAGTAAACCCATTTGGACGGATTTATCAGATTGGGATATTCTTGATCGATTTGGTCGGATATGTAGAAATCTTTTTCATTATCATAGTGGATCTTCGAAAAAACGGACTTTGTATCGACTAAAGTATATACTTCGACTTTCATGCGCTAGAACTTTAGCTCGTAAACATAAAAGCACGGTACGAACTTTTATGCAACGATTGGGTTCGGCATTTTTAGAAGAATTTTTTACGGAAGAAGAGCAAGTTTTTTCTTTGATGTTCACCAAAACAACTCTTTTTTCTTTCAGTGGATCACACACTGAGCGTATTTGGTATTTGGATATTATAGGTATCAATGACCTGGTCAACCCTCTTAATTAATCATTAGACAAAACTAATAAACAGGAAAGGGTTGATAAATGATCAAGAAAAAACTTTCATATTTTTCATTCTGAAATGTTCCTTTTATTATAATAAAGAGTAGGTGAATCAACTTACTAATTAAAAAATTAGTAGAACTTCCTCTTTGGAATAGAATATTGGCTATTTCTACATAGGGAAAGTCGTGTGCAATGAAAAATGCAAGCACGATTTGGGGAGGGATTTTTCTCTATTGTAACAAGGAAGAATTATCTACTCCATCCGACTAGTTCCGGGTTCGAGTCCCGGGCAACCCATATAGAAAAGACCCATCAAAGTTTTTAACTTTTACTCACTTCATTTACAAATACAAAATTATTGGTTTGGTTAATTTATTTATATGGATAGCCAATCTTTGGGCTGACTTGGTTGACATTGGTATATAGTCTATGTTATACTGTTAAATAACAAGCCTTCTATTATCTATATTCTAGTTAATACGTGTGCTTGGGAGTCCTTGCAATTTGAATAAACCAAGATCTTACCATGACTGCAATTTTAGAGAGACGCGAAAGTACAAGCCTGTGGGGTCGCTTCTGCAACTGGATAACTAGCACTGAAAATCGTCTTTACATCGGATGGTTCGGTGTTTTGATGATCCCTACCTTATTGACCGCAACTTCTGTATTTATTATCGCCTTCATCGCTGCCCCTCCAGTAGATATTGATGGTATTCGCGAGCCTGTTTCTGGTTCTTTACTTTATGGAAACAATATTATCTCTGGTGCTATTATTCCTACTTCTGCGGCGATCGGATTGCACTTTTACCCAATTTGGGAAGCTGCATCTGTTGATGAGTGGTTATACAATGGTGGTCCTTATGAGCTAATTGTTCTACACTTCTTACTTGGTGTAGCTTGTTATATGGGTCGTGAGTGGGAACTTAGTTTCCGTCTGGGTATGCGTCCTTGGATTGCTGTTGCATATTCAGCTCCTGTTGCAGCTGCTACTGCTGTTTTCTTGATTTACCCTATTGGTCAAGGAAGCTTTTCTGATGGTATGCCTTTAGGAATCTCTGGTACTTTCAACTTTATGATTGTATTCCAGGCAGAGCACAACATCCTTATGCATCCATTCCACATGTTAGGTGTAGCTGGTGTATTCGGCGGTTCCCTATTCAGTGCTATGCATGGTTCCTTGGTAACCTCTAGTTTGATCAGGGAAACTACTGAAAATGAATCTGCTAATGAGGGTTACAAATTTGGTCAAGAGGAAGAGACTTATAATATTGTGGCTGCTCATGGTTATTTTGGCCGATTAATCTTCCAATATGCTAGTTTCAACAACTCTCGTTCTTTACACTTCTTCTTGGCTGCTTGGCCTGTAGTAGGAATCTGGTTCACTGCTTTAGGTATTAGTACTATGGCTTTCAACCTAAATGGTTTCAATTTCAACCAATCTGTAGTTGATAGTCAAGGTCGCGTTATTAATACTTGGGCTGATATCATCAACCGTGCTAACCTTGGTATGGAAGTAATGCACGAACGTAATGCTCACAACTTCCCTCTAGACTTAGCTGCTGTTGAAGTTCCAGCTATTAATGGATAAGGTTTTTCTGCTAACATATAAGAATTTTTGAAGAAAGAAAAGACAAAAATACCCAATATCTTGTTCTAGCAAGATATTGGGTATTTTGAATCTTTTTTTTCTTCTTAATCTTTCTATTCAGAATTCAGTTAACGACGAGATTTAGTATCCTTTCTTGCATTTTCATAACTCGTAAAATGCCGAGTAGGCACGAATTCTCCCAATTTGCGACCTACCATAGGATTTGTTATGTAAATAGGTATATGTTCCTTTCCATTATGAATCGCAATTGTATGGCCAACCATTGTGGGTAGAATGCTAGATGCCCGGGACCACGTTACTATTGTTTCTTTCTCCTCCTTCATATTGACCTTTTCTATCTTTGCCAATAAATGATGAGCTACAAAAGGATTCGTTTTTTTTCGTGTCACAGCTGATTACTCCTTTTTTCCTTTTTAAAGAGTGGCATTCTATGTCCAATATCTCGATCGAAGTACGGAGGTCAGAATAAATAGAATAATGATCAACGGAAAAAAGAAAAAAATCCTTTAGCTGGATAAGGGGCGGATGTAGCCAAGTGGATCAAGGCAGTGGATTGTGAATCCACCATGCGCGGGTTCAATTCCCGTCGTTCGCCCATCGCATTATTGCAAATTCCAAAAATGCAATTTTCCATATTCCTAGTTACGTATTTACTTACGGCGACGAAGAATAAAACTATCGCTATATTTTTTCCTTTTCCTAGTTCTTCTTCCAAGCGCAGGATAACCCCAAGGGGTTGTGGGTTTTTTTCTACCAATGGGAGCTTTCCCTTCACCGCCCCCATGGGGGTGGTCCACAGGGTTCATAACTACCCCTCTTACTACGGGGCGTTTACCTAGCCAACACTTAGATCCGGCTCTACCCAAACTTTTTTGGTTCACCCCAACATTACCCACTTGTCCGACTGTTGCTAAGCAATTTTGGGATACTAAACGGACCTCCCCAGATGGTAATCTTAAAGTGGCCGATTTACCCTCTTTTGCAATGAGTTTCGCTACAGCACCTGCTGCTCTAGCTAATTGCCCACCCCTTCCACGTGTGATTTCTATGTTATGCATGGCCGTGCCTAAGGGCATATCGGTTGAAGTAGATTCTTCTTTTCTCTCAAAAAACCCCTTCCCAAACTGTACAAGCTTCTTCCAAAGCATACGGCTTTCTAGATGTATATGACGATCTCTAGACAGATGGATCTTATATGAATCATATGATGAAGTACCACATGAGTGGATATATAGGAAAGGAATCCAAATCTGCCGAATCGCTCATGTTATGATCTTCTACATCCTAGGTCTCTGCGTTCCGTCATCTGGCTTATGTTCTTCATGTAGCATTCAGATCGAATGACTCTATGAAATTACGTCGATACTTCCACATATTATGGGTAACGTAGGAGACATCCCTATTTTCCCCCGGGGGTCTTAATTACCACTGCTTAGCTTTCAATTTGCCTCTGACCATCAAATTAAATGTGAATAACCCGTCCTCCTCTCTTTGAAACAAGGGGCGCTTCCGGTTCTGTGCGTGCTTCAAACAATTTTGTCTTCTCCATATTACCATATCTCTAGAGTCAATAATTTTCTATGAGGAACTACTGAACTCAATCACTTGCTGCCGTTACTCAACAGTTTTCTGTTGAGGTCTATCCCGTAGAGGTAGTCAAATTGGATCAGTGATCGATTTCTAGGTTTCGTCGTAAACCTAATTGGTTACTTCCAATTACGTAAATCAATAGTTCAAACCGCACTCAAAGGTAGGGCATTTCCCATTGATATAGGAACTTTTGTACCAGAAACAATAGTATCTCCAATTATAGCCCCTCTGGGATGTAAAATATATCTCTTCTCACCATCCCCATAGTGTATGAGACAAATGTATGCATTTCGATTAGGGTCGTATTCTATGGTTACGATTCTACCAGATATGTCTTTTTGATTCCGTCGAAAATCTATTTTACGGTATAGGCGCTTATGACCTCCCCCTCTATGCCTTGCGGTAATGATTCCTCTGGAATTACGACCTTTACCACAACGGTGCCGTCCATGGATCAAATTATTTCGTGGATTGGATTTCACTTGCCTGTCTACGGTTCCCTTGCGTGTGCTCGGGATAGGTGTTTTGTATAAATGTTTCGCCGTATTATTAAGTATTCTCCTTTAGTTTTTTTCTCTATCTAGAAGTGGAATAGAATAACCCGGTTGAAGGGTAATGATCATACGTCTGTAATGCATTGTATGGCCCAGAATAGGTCCTATTCTTCTACCTTTTCCAGGTAGTCGATGGCTATTCACAGCTACCACCTTAACACCAAAGAAGAGTTCGACCCAATGCTTTATTTCTGTCTTAGTGAATCCCGATTCGACATTAAAAGTATATTGATTCTTTCCCAATAAACGAAGACTTTTTTCTGTAAATACTGCGTATTTGATTCCATCCATAAATCGACTTTCCCTCCTATGCTCTGAGTTCCAGTATCGATAAGAATTCGAGTTCTTATTGTTCTTATGTTATGGTATGAATATACCATACCAATTCGTTATGTATGGATGATGGATGAGATTCCATGGATAGAGAGCCAGTTCCAATAGACTTATGGAATGTTCCCGTTCGTGTGCATCCAGCAGGAATTGAACCCGCAAATTTACCAATTATGAGTTGGGCGCTTTAACCATTCAGCCATGGATGCTTAACAGGGATCATCGTACATCGTAAATAACCAATTTTCATATAGAAAGACATATCATAGAAAAATGAAATCGAAAATATTCCGAGATGGCAAATATTCGGAGATGACTATGAAAACACCTCTCTGGATCCTCGAATTGAAAGAGAGATTGAGAGGGATCAAGAATCCTAATTCTCGCTATTTGGAATGGATCCAATTCTATTGAGTCTGACTCATAGTGATCATTTCTCTTTAGCAAAGAATGACCTTGGTTATCAAAGGATTGAACAACCGGGATCCATTTCCTTATGATACCTAGTTGGCATTGATAACAAGGATCTAATGAATTATGAGTTTAATAGATCCTCTTTAGCAGAAAGACGTATATTCCTTGCTCATTATCAGACAATCACTTATTCCCAAACCTCGTGTGGGACTAATCGTTTTCATTTACCATCTCATGGAAAACCCTTTTCGTTCCGCTTAGCCCTATCGGGTATTTTAGTGATAGGTTCTATAGGAACTGGACGATCCTATTTGGTCAAATACCTAACGAAAAATTACGATTTTCCTTTCATTAAGGTACGAGGGCTTCTTATTCCACAAGAACGAAAGCACCTTTTCATTCTTTCATATACTAGGGGTTTTTACTTGGAAAAGACAATGTTCCATACTAAAGGATTCGGGTCCATAACCACGAGTTCCAGTGCACTAGATCTTGTAGCACTTAGCAACGAGGCCCTATCCATTAGTATTCCACATAAGAAATCCATTCTAGAAAAAAATACAATTAGATTAGCTCTTCATAGACAAACTTGGGGTTTGCGAGCCAAGGTAAGATCGGCTCGGGATCATGGGACCCTTTTCTATCAGATAGGAGGGGCTCTTGTACAAAATAGACTTACTAAGTAATAACCCCATAGAATCTATCTATATAAAGATAAAGAGGCAATCGTGTCAGGAAGCGGGTTTTTCTTTGGCCAAAAGGTACTTCGAACTTGGAACGAGCATGAAGAGATTAACGAGACTTCTTTCTCTTTTGAGTTTTTCTGGCGGACCTGCCGCGCAAGATCTTTGGTCTTCCCCTGGAACCGATGAAAAAAAGTGGATCGCTTCTTATGTACTCGCTCAGAATGATTCTTCTCTATCTATAGTTCATGGCCTATTAGAAGTAGAAGGTGCTCTGGTGCAATCCTTACCGACAGAAAAAGATTGCAG
>NW_025422627.1:12500-27500 GCF_904849725.1 Hordeum vulgare subsp. vulgare | reverse complement strand
TGGAATAATCCATTTTCATGGAATAATGAATTAAGGAAGAAAGGATATGAGTCTACCGCTTACAAAAAAAGATCTCATGATAGTCAATATGGGCCCTCAACACCCATCAATGCATGGTGTTCTTCGACTGATCGTTACTCTTGATGGTGAGGATGTTATTGATTGTGAACCCATATTAGGGTATTTACACAGAGGAATGGAAAAAATCGCGGAAAACCGAACGATTATACAATACTTACCTTATGTAACAAGGTGGGATTATAGAGAGATTGTAGAAAGGGGTAGGATAGTTATTTTTGCAAGAGACTTGAATTCCTTAACTTAAGAAAGAAAAAAGAATAAAAACACAGATACATAACATAAAAAAAAGAATAAATAAGACGAGATTCGACCTCCCCCTACATATTTAATTTCTTCTCCTATACAAAAACTAGCAAGACCCACTCCATTGGTAATTCCATCAATAACACCCTTATCAAAAAACTCCGTTAGTTCGGTTAACCCTCTTATACCGAGGGTAAAGACCCTAGTATAGAAAATATCTATATAACCACGATTATATGACCAACTGTATATATTTTTTTTTACTTGATCCAAAAATTCTTTTTTAGGATTTCTTTTTACAAAAGAGTTTATTAAATCCAAATTCTGAAAAAAAGAATAAGCAGATCCATAGAAGATATATGCTATGAATAAACCAAAGATAGCTAGAGTTACAGAAGAAATTGCATTAGTAATAAATTCATATGAATTTACAAAAGAATTAGAACTTTCCTGGGTAAAGTTTTTTGAGGGAGTTAACCACTTTGATAATATGGTTAACTCTGCTATTCCATTATCCATTCCTCCATTATCAAAAGAGATTCCTATGAATCCAATGAACAAAGTGAAAAGTAGTAATATAAGAAGAGGAAATAACATAGTATTTCCCGTTTCATGCGGATAGGCAAAAGTGTTTTTAGCCCCAAAAGACGTAGTAAAGGATCCTATCCTATTTCTTGTATTACCTTGAATTTTGGGTATATTTTGTGAAAAAAAAGAAACTCCACTCTTCGTTGTTGATAAAACGAAATCCCTATTCACTCCTTTGGGTATCCTTTTTCCCCATAAGGATATTGAATACAAGGAACTCTCTTTAGTGCTACTGTAATTTTGAAAATGAACACGCAAATACCCACCAAATGTAAGTAAATATATCCGAAACATATAAAAGGCAGTTAATCCTGCAGTAAAGGAAGCTATTATTCCAAAAAAGGGCGAATACAACCAACTATTACTAAGGATTTCATCTTTGGACCAGAAGCAAGCAAGAGGTGGAATACCACAAAGAGAAAGTGTACCCCATAAAAAAGTAGTTCTTGTGATTGGAATGTATTTTCTTAAACCGCCCATAAGAACCATATTTTGACTTTTATCTGGTGAATACCCAACAAGAGGTTCCATTGAATGAATAACGGATCCAGATCCCAAGAACAATAAAGCTTTTGAATAAGCATGAGTGATCAAATGGAATAAAGCAGCTTGATAAGAACCTATACCTAGAGCTAACATCATATAACCCAATTGAGACATTGTAGAATAGGCTAAGCTTCTTTTAATATCTCTCTGAGCAAGAGCTAAAGTAGCTCCTAAGAATAGTGTTATTGTACCTACTAAAGAAATAAAACTCATTATCAAAGGTAAAGATATGAAAAGAGGAAGAAGTCGAGCTAGAAGAAAAATTCCCGCAGCAACCATAGTTGCTGCGTGTATAAGAGCCGAAATAGGAGTGGGTCCTTCCATAGCATCGGGTAACCATACGTGAAGAGGGAATTGTGCGGATTTCGCAACTGCACCAAGGAATAATAAAAAAGCACACAAAGTAGTAAGTAAAGAGTTAATTCCATTATTAGGAATCCAGTTATTAGCGATTTGGAACAAATCCCTAAACTCTAAACTACCTGTTATCCAAAAAAAACCTAAAATTCCTAATAATAGACCAAAATCCCCTACACGATTAGTTACAAAAGCTTTTTGACAAGCACTCGCTGCGATTGGTCGTGTAAACCAAAAGCCTATCAATAAATAAGAACACATTCCCACGAGTTCCCAAAAAAAATAAATTTGTATCAAATTGGAGCTAGTAACCAATCCCAACATAGAAGTATTGAAAAAACTTATATAAACAAAAAATCTCAAATATCCTTCATCGTGAGACATATAACCATCACTATAAATAAGAACCAGGATTCCTACAGTAGTAATTAGTATTAACATAATAGAAGTAAGTGGGTCAATCAAGTATCCAAATTCTAAAGAAAAATCATTATTGACGGTCCAAGACCATAGATATTGATAGATAGAACTTCCATTTATTTGTTGAATAGACAGTTGAACTGAGAATACCATAGCTATACTTAAGAGTAAAACACTAGGAAAAGCCCATATGCGACGAAGATTTTTTGTTGCTGTCGGAATAAGAATAAGGCCAAATCCCATTGACATAATAACTGGAAGTGGGAGAAGAGGGATTACCCATGCATATTGATATGTATGTTCCATAAGAAAAGAAATTGCGATTTTTACTTCAATTTTTCTATAAAATTGTTTCCGATTCACCAAACCAACTCTTATCTCTTTCTGAAAGAATAAATAAAAAGAATAAGAAAAAATACTGGAATTCTTCATTTTTTAAAAATTTATCTCATTGAAATAATAAAAAATGAAGAATGGGTTTAGTTGGTTAAATTCAAAAAGTTAATCAAATAACTTCGTTACCTAGTTATTATCTAAATAAAGATATTTACAAAAAAAAAAAAAGGAATCGTTTTACTTTTTACTTTCTATTCATTTTTATATTTCTTTAAAACAAAGATGAAACAGCTCTCTTGTTCCATAACTGATTGAGTGAATTCCAATGAAAATCTATGTTTATAAGAAATTATCGAATAGTCCTTATGACTATAAATTACCTAAGTTTTAGAATGTCTTGTTTAAGAGACTCAGTATTTTTTGTTTTGATTAGAATTCCTTTCCTTTATGGAATACAATACAATATCATTCTGAGCTTAATTAACTATTTGAATTTTCCCTTCTTTTTATCCCCCCGGGGGATAGGCTTCCATACCATATATCTATATATGGAGTATACTTGATATATAAATAGATATAAATGGGAAACCCTTCTATATATTCTATATTATTAAAACAAAGTATAAAATATATACAGAAAAAATGTTTAAAAATTCTTGTCTTATCCGCATTAGACAAAATGAAGTAAAAAATAATTCACAATTTCAGTATCTTTCAGTATCTAAGTATAAATACTAATAAAAACAAGAAAGAAGGATTGATTTGCAGCAATAGATGTCTTTCACATACAACTAGAAAAAAGTAATTTCCTTTTTGAATGGCAGTTCCAAAAAAACGTACTTCAATGTCAAAAAAGCGTATTCGTAAAAATATTTGGAAGAAAAAGACTTATTTTTCCATAGTACAATCTTATTCTTTAGTAAAATCAAGATCATTTTCCAGTGGTAATGAGCATCCAAAACCAAAGGGTTTTTCTGGGCAACAAACAAACAAATAATAAGATTTTGGAATAATATGAATTGATTTTTCAAAAAAGAATTCCAATTATTTAATAATTTGGATTCTTCTTTGAATGTACTTTTATGTGTCGAATTACTTCGGTACAATATTCTTATAACAAACCCCTCTTATATATACAATAAAAAAAAGTTTTGTTTGGTATACTGTGTGCTAAGTATTCTTTTCCTATCAATGAACTTTTCATAATTTTCATAATAGAATGCTCATATTTTATTATGAAAATTATGAAAAGTGGAGTATTCTTACAATAGGACTTACAACTTCCACCTATCTTATCCAAAATCATAAGGTTAGTAAATCTTATTAATAAGAGCATAAAGACTTTCATTCTAGAAATTTTTCAAAAATCCAAAAAGCCTTTTCTATTTATCCATTTTAATTTCATCATTAAATAGAAACCCTTTTGGATTTTTTTCATTGTATTGAAAGAATTTTCAAAATTTAAACGATAAATTAATTAGAAAAAATTAGTTCTATATCTATAATTGCAAGTTAGAAAAAAGAAGTTCCAACTCTTTCAACCAGTGTTTCTATTGGGCAAAGCAAGAGTTTATTGTAAAAAAAAAATGGAAACGATACTACCAAACGAAGTCCATTTTAATGAAAACTCTAATGTTCCTAAATTTTATGGACTTTCCCAATATCGACGATTCCCGAGATAATAGCTATTATTCTTTTAAGTTACCTATTATTTGAAGTTAGCCGCCATGGTGAAATTGGTAGACACGCTGCTCTTAGGAAGCAGTGCTCAAGCATCTCGGTTCGAATCCGAGTGGCGGCATTCTTGAAAAGGAATACAATAGATTAGAAATCAATTCGAAATTTACAATTTTGTAATGGGACCTTCCCCTTATGCTATTTGCAACTTTAGAACATATACTAACTCATATCTCTTTCTCAACGATTTCAATTGTGATTACGATTCATTTGATAACCTTATTAGTTCGTGAACTTGGGAGATTACGTGATTCGTCAGAAAAAGGAATGATAGTTACTTTTTTCTCTATAACAGGATTCTTAGTTTCTCGTTGGGTTTCTTCGGGACATTTTCCATTAAGTAATTTATATGAGTCATTGATCTTCCTTTCATGGGCTCTGTATATTCTTCATACCATTCCTAAAATACAGAACTCTAAAAATGATTTAAGCACAATAACTACGCCAAGTACTATTTTAACGCAAGGCTTTGCCACGTCGGGTCTTTTAACTGAAATGCATCAATCCACGATACTAGTACCTGCTCTACAATCTCAGTGGTTAATGATGCATGTCAGTATGATGTTATTAAGTTATGCAACTCTTTTGTGCGGATCCTTATTATCTGCCGCTATTCTAATCATTAGATTTCGAAATAATTTCCATTTCTTTTCTAAAAAGAAAAAAAATGTTTTAAATAAAACATTTTTCTTTAGTGAGATTGCATTTTTTTATGCAAAAAGAAGTGCTTTAAAAAGCGCCCCTGTCCCTTCATTTCCAAATTATTACAAATATCAATTAACGGAGCGTTTGGATTCTTGGAGTTATCGTATCATTAGCCTAGGATTTACCCTTTTAACCATAGGTATTCTTTGTGGAGCAGTATGGGCTAATGAGGCCTGGGGATCCTATTGGAATTGGGATCCTAAGGAAACTTGGGCATTTATTACTTGGACCATATTCGCAATTTATTTACATAGTAGAACAAATCCAAATTGGAAGGGTACGAATTCTGCACTTATAGCTTCGATAGGATTTCTTATAATTTGGATTTGTTATTTTGGTATCAATCTATTAGGAATAGGTTTACATAGTTATGGTTCGTTTACATTAACACCTAAATGATTACATAAAAAAAAACGTTCATGAAATGAACGTTTTTACTTTTATATTTTATTTGAGAACCCCTTGAGCGCCTTCTCAAAGGGTTCTCAAAAATTCGAGATAGATCTAATTATACTTTTTTACTTATTTCTGCATTAATAGAGCAGACTAGTAAAAAAAACCAAACCTATTTAGGATAATAATTGGATAAGAGAGCCTCTACCCTGTCAACGGATAGGGAGAGAACAAAATCTGGATAAATACCAATTCCTATTACTGGTAAAAAGATACAGATTAAAATAAAGAGTTCTCGTGGTCCAGAATCCACAAAATTTGCGTTTGGAACATTAAATAGCTTGTATCCATAGAACATCTGGCGTAACATAGATAATAAATAAATAGGAGTTAATATCATTCCAATTGCCATTACAAAAGTAATTAGTGCTTTTGGCATTAACAAAAATTTTGGACTAGTAATTAGTCCAAAAAATACTACTAATTCTGCGACAAAACCACTCATTCCTGGTAAGGCAAGAGAAGCCATTGAAAAGCTACTAAACATGGTAAAAATTTTAGGCATTGGGATAGATATTCCTCCCAGTTCTTCGAGATAAACAAGACGCATTCTATCAGAAGCGGTTCCTGCCAAGAAAAAAAGTGTAGCACCAATAAATCCATGGGATAATATTTGTAAAATAGCTCCATTGAGTCCAATGTTGGTTATGGAACCAATTCCTATAATTATGAAACCCATGTGAGATACAGAGGAATAAGCTATTCTTTTTTTGAAATTTCGTTGACCAAGAGAAGTTGAAGCTGCATAGATTATTTGGATAGCTCCTATTATTACTAACCAGGGCGAAAATAGATAATGAGCATGAGGTAACAATTCCATGTTGATCCGAATCAATCCATATGCTCCCATCTTTAATAATATTCCCGCTAAAAGCATACATGTACTATAATGTGCTTCCCCATGGGTATCTGGTAACCACGTATGTAGGGGTATAATCGGCAATTTGACAGCATAAGCAATAAGGAAGCCAAAATATAAAAGTATTTCCAAGGTTGCGGGGTATGATTGATTAATTAATCTTTCCAAATCTAATCCTGGTTCGTTGGAACCGTATAAGCCCATACCCAGAACTCCGATTAAGAAAAAAATAGAACCGCCTGCAGTATACAAAATAAACTTTGTAGCTGAATATAGACGCCTCTTTCCCCCCCACATGGATAAAAGTAAGTAAACAGGAATTAATTCTAACTCCCACATGATAAAAAAAAGTAAAAGGTCTCGCGAAGAAAATAATCCTATTTGACCACTATACATTGCGAGCATCAGGAAATAGAATAATCGCGAATTCCGTGTAATTGGCCAAGCTGCTAAAGTAGCTAAAGTAGTGATAAATCCTGTCAATAAAATGGATCCTAATGAAAGTCCATCGATTCCCAATCTCCAATGGAAATCGAAGACATCTATCCATTTATAATCCTCCTTTAATTGAATTAAGGGATCCTCCAGTTGGAAATGATAACAGAACGCATAAGTCATTAGAAGGAATTCTAATAAACAAATAGATATAGTATACCACCTAACGATTTTGTTTCCCTTATGAGGTAAAAAGAAAATTAATGAACCGGCAAATATCGGCAAAACAACAAGTATTGTTAACCAAGGAAAATAACTCATGATAAAGTGATAAAGACAAGATACGTTTTGACCAGAAAAGCCCGTGCTCGATTATTTCGAGCACAGGCTTCTTCGGTAAAGAGGAATCAGACGATTCAAATGAAGTTTTTTGTTTTTGTAACGTATCAATAAGATAGAGCCATGCTACGGGTTGTTTCAGGCCCTAAATAAACGCGGACACTTAAAAAATCTGTCGGGCAGGCAGATTCACATCTCTTACAACCCACACAATCTTCGGTTCTCGGCGCGGAAGCAATTTGCTTGGCTTTACATCCATCCCAGGGTATCATTTCTAATACATCTGTTGGACAAGCTCGTACACATTGAGTGCATCCTATACATGTATCATAAATTTTTACGGAATGTGACATTGGATCTATAAATTTTTCTTTTCAACATAAAATTTTTCGATCTGGTAAAAAGAAAATTAGTACTATATGAGTCATATGTATTGTAGACACCAGACGAAGCAATGGTTTATCCAAACTTCAAAATTAAAAATCTATTTTTTAATCCGTTTGTGAGAAAGCGTGAAAAGAGCCAAGAGACTTGAATTTTGGACTTCAACAATAAGAAAGAATTTTACAAATTGTACAGACGATTTCGAATTAGCCAATTTATTTTATTGGCTATCGTCTTTTCAATATAAATTATTGCAATTTGAATATTGCAATATCAATGAATTACAAATACAAAAATTCATTTAAGTGAAAAAGAATACTATGCAATAACCTACTTACTAAAAAAAAAAGGATATTCTCAAATAATACTAAGAAAATAGTATGGATTTCTATATTATTTTAATATGTGCGCCTTTGTTTAGAGGATTTTATGTCTAATTATTAAAAAGTCTAATTATTCAATAAATTAGATTGATTGATACGAGTGGATTTCCTATTACGATGGATGGAAGAAAGAATGGATAGTCCAATAGCGGCTTCAGCAGCGGCAAGGGCTATAACAAAAATGGCGAAAATATCTCCTTTTAATTGGCGACTATCAAATAGATCAGAAAATGTTACGAGATTTAGATTAATTGAATTCAGTATAAGTTCAAGACATATTAGAGCTCTAACCATGTTTCGGCTTGTGATCAATCCATAGATACCAATCGAAAATAAATAGACACTCAAAAAAAGTACATGCTCAAACATCATTAACTAACTCCTTATCAATCTCGATTCATTTCAATATGAGGGCAAAGAATTGAACCGATTCAATTAATTACAATAGAACAATTACACAACAAAAGAGAAAAGAAAGGAGGTATTTGTTGGCAGTAGATGGGTTTTACTAAATCAAAATTGTGATTCTTTAGTTATTTATTTTAGATTTGCAATTCTTATAATTTTTACTTTTTCTAAGTTTTCTTATTGCCGAGCCATAGTAATTGCACCTATTAAAGAAACTAGAAGAATTATGGAAATGAGTTCAAACGGAAGATAAAAATCGGTTGCTAAATGAATTCCAATTTGTTGAACATTATTTATGAGACCCTGTTCTACTATTTGGTTTGATCTTGTAGTCCAAAGAATTCCATACCATGACGTATCTGGGATAGTAGTCATTAGTGAAAAAACAAAAGTTATACAAACGAGTGAAGTGAACCCATCTCCAATAGTCCAATAATTCTTATCTTTAGACCATTCTGAGCCATTTACGAACATTACAGCGAATATGATCAAGACATTTATGGCTCCCACATAAATAAGAAGTTGTGCGACAGCTACAAAGTAGGAATTTAATAAAAAATAGAATAAGGATATACAAACAAGAACTAATCCCAGCGAAAAGGCAGAATAAATGGGGTTGGTAAGTAATACTACTCCTAGACCCCCTAGTAGAAGAATAAATCCCCCAAATAGCATAAGAATCTCATGTATTGGTCCAGGTAAATCCATTATGGATAAAAAGAAATTAATAGTATAAAATTTTTCATGAACTGACTAAAACTAAAGGATTCGAGGAAGGAAAAAGGGATTAGGGTATTTTTTGTGTATAAACTGTATAGTTATAAACTATATTATATCATCAAAATCTAGTCTGATTTAAAATAAGAAAAAATTTCCAATAAGCAGTAGTTATTCGTTTTTCTTTATAGTTTAATAAAGAATTAGTAGATTTTTATAACAAAAAGACAAAATCAAAGTTTAGTAATCAGTAATCGTTCTTGAATTCGAAGATTTTTCTTCGTTTATTTTACTTTCAGACGAATTCCTAATTGTTTGAATTGTGTAATCTCCCATTATGGAGATTGGTAACCGACTTAAAGCAATTTGATTGTAATTCAATTCATGACGATCATAGGTAGAAAGTTCATATTCTTCAGTCATTGATAAACAGCTTGTTGGACAGTACTCAACACAATTGCCACAAAATATACAAACTCCGAAATCAATACTATAATTAAGCAATTGTTTTCTTTTTATATCCTTTTCAAATCTCCAATCCACAACGGGTAGATCTATCGGACATACGCGAACACATACTTCACAAGCAATACATTTATCAAATTCAAAGTGGATTCGCCCTCGGAAACGCTCTGGTGTAATTGATTTTTCATAAGGGTAGTGAATCGTTATAGGTAAACGATTTGTGTGGGATAAGGTAGTTATGAAACTTTGACCTATGTACCTTGTAGCACGTATTGTTTGTTGACCATAACTCATGAACCCAGTTACCATAGGGAACATATTCATTCTAAATATCTATGAAAAAGATATGTTTCTTTCTCTTGTTTGGGAGAGCTTTTGTGTTGAAAATATTCTTACTATCTATTATTGTATTATCTTATTTATAGTGAAACAAGTTGAGAAGAGGTTGTTAATAATAGATTGCCCAGGGAAATAGGTAAAAGAAATTTCCATCCAAGATTTAATAACTGATCCATTCTCATCCTTGGTAAAGTCCATCTTATTGTGATAGAAATGAAGAGAAATAAATAAGCTTTAGTTAATGTAATAAATATACCCATTGTCATTTCCAAAATTCCAACTGCTTTATTCATTTGGAAAAAATCAAAAAAGGATATATAGGGAATAGAGAAATTCCACCCGCCCAAGTAGAGAACTGTTACAAATAAAGAAGAAACTAATAAATTTAGGTAAGAAACAAGATAAAATAAACCATATTTGATACCGGAATATTCAGTTTGGTAACCTGCTACTAATTCTTCCTCTGCTTCTGGTAAATCAAAGGGTAATCTTTCACATTCTGCCAAAGAAGAAATTAAAAAAACCAGAAAGCCTATAGGCTGACGCCAAATATTCCATCCAAAAAAACCATATTTTGACTGTGCTTCAACTATATCAACTGTACTTGAACTGTTAGATAATCATAGTCGATGATAACATCACAGTTCCCACCGCTATTTCAAAACCGTACATGAAACCTTAGCTTCATACGGCTTCTCTATGATCAGAAAAAGGAAAGGACTGTTTTGTTCTGTTCCTAGCCCCTGGGGCATAGATAGAATTAGGTAAAATAAAATAGATTTGAAAGTCCTAAATTAGACCAAAGGAATTCCGTCTGCTAGAATAAGAAAAAGCGCTTCTGAATTGATCTCATCCTTTATAATATATTCCAAATTTTTCTTTGTTCAGTAATAACTTAATCTTGGAATAAAACACTTGGTACTTGTTTTGTTATAGGAATTCAATTAATAAATGGAAAGAGTGGAGTATTAGTTCATGAGCAATTCTGCATGAATAGAGGAAGGAAATAATGCAAATTTTTTCTAGTGCACTCCATATCTTTTTTACTATTCTTCTTTCCCCCGGGAAGGGGGTATTTAAAAAGAAAAAATGGATAAAGGGTTAATTCGTTCTTGATAGCCATTTCCTTAACAAGTGAATGGGAACATACTCTGGATCGGAATCCGAAGAAAGTACTACTTGATAATTTCTACAAATTGCAAGTCCTTATTATGATTCCTTTTACGGGAAAAAATCTCTAATGTTTTAGATTTTCCATTACTAATCCTTTATGTACTTTAGTGTTCCTAACCCTTCACTAACTTTTGGTGGATTCTTCTTATGAATTTTTAAGTTATAGTAATAACTAGGAGTATTCTAATAATGGAATTCCATATTGTGAATCCTTTATTCTTGCCCGCTTCAAGATATGATGAGTAATTAAAAAATATCAACCTTGGGATAAAGAGTTTACACTCTTTATGTTTACTTCCACTTTTTTCTTGTACGTAGAAAATGAGATTTTTTTCTTTTTACTACAAATTTAGAAGCTGTTTTATTTCACTCATATAGCTATCTAGTTTAACTTACCAACCCAAATACTAAATAAGAAAAGGAATATAAATAGTTAATGGATTTTATAGGAAAAAGATCCTATTTTAACGAATCACACGTAGAGATATTGCTAGCACACAAAAAGTTAATGGTATTTCATAACTAATGGATTGAGCAGCAGCTCGTAGACCGCCTGAAAAAGAATATTTATTATTTGAGCTATATCCTGCCATAAGAAGACCAATAGGAGCTATACTTGAAATGGCAATCCATAAAAAAACACCAATACTAAGATCGGCTAAAACAAAATGATATCCCAAAGGGATAACTAAAAAACTTAATAAAACTGATATGACTGCTATAGAAGGTCCAATGCTAAATAAAGAAATATCTCCTCGCGATGGCAGAATATCTTCTTTAAAAAGTAGTTTAGTCCCATCTGCTATAGCTTGAAGCAGGCCCAGGGGGCCAGCATATTCAGGACCAATACGTTGTTGTATCGACGCAGATATTTCTCTTTCTAACCACACAATTACGAGTACCTCTATTGTAATTCCTAAAAGGAGGGTCAAAATGGGTAGAATCGATATCAGTCCATAGACTTCTTTTAATAATTCCGATTTCGAAAAAGAATTGATAGTTTCTACCTCTACCCTATCTATTATCATTTCAACGATCAACTTCCCCCATAATGATATCTATACTACCTAATATCGTCATGATATCAGCCAATTTCATTTTTTTAACTAGTTGAGGAAGAATTTGCAAATTAATAAAACCGGGTGGACGGATTTTCCATCTCCAGGGAAAAAGGCTATCATCTCCTACTAGATAAATCCCTAATTCACCTTTTGGGGCTTCCACTCTTACATAAAGCTCTTGCCTTGACAATTCAAAATTGGGGGAAGGTTTTTTACCAAGAAATTTATACTCAAAATCATTCCATTCAGAATTCTTTTCTTTCTTAAAGCGTCGGACTTCTAAATTCTCATAAGGTCCTCCAGGAATTTTTTCTATAGCTTGTTGAATTATTTTGATGGATTCGCTCATTTCACCAACTCGTACTAAATAGCGAGCTAATGAATCGCCTTCTTTTTGCCATTGGACTTTCCAATCAAATTGGTTGTAAGACTCATAAGGATCCACTTTACGAAGATCCCATTGTATTCCAGAAGCTCGTAACATAGGTCCCGATAAGCCCCAATTTACTGCTTCTTCTCCGCTAATAAAACCTACTCCTTCAACTCGCTCTAAAAAAATGGGATTCTGTGTAATAAGTTGTTGATATTCAACAACTCCGCGTAAAAAATAATCACAGAAATCTAAACATTTATCGATCCATCCATAAGGTAGATCGGCGGCTACTCCTCCGATGCGGAAGTAATTGTGCATCATTCGCATACCTGTAGCAGCTTCAAATAGATCATATATTAATTCTCTCTCTCTAAAAATGTAGAAAAAAGGAGTCTGTGCGCCGAGATCCGCCATAAAAGGTCCAAGCCATAGCAAGTGAGAAGCTATACGGCTTAACTCTAACATAATTACCCTAATATAGCTGGCTCTTTGTGGTATTTGAATATTCTCCAAGAATTCTGGTGCATTTACTGTTATTGCTTCTGTAAACATAGTAGCTAAATAATCCCACCTTGTTACATAAGGTAAGTATTGTATAATCGTTCGGTTTTCCGCGATTTTTTCCATTCCTCTGTGTAAATACCCTAATATGGGTTCACAATCAATAACATCCTCACCATCAAGAGTAACGATCAGTCGAAGAACACCATGCATTGATGGGTGTTGAGGGCCCATATTGACTATCATGAGATCTTTTTTTGTAAGCGGTAGACTCATATCCTTTCTTCCTTAATTCATTATTCCATGAAAATGGATTATTCCATGAATTCCTCAAAGTGAGGCTCATCAAAATGAAAAATCTAAGACTACTATAAAGACTACTAAAAAAATAATAAAACAAGAAAAAAATTTGAAGGATTAAATTACTGCTCCCGAATATTCAACTGACCGATTAATTTCTTATAACGTACTCTATTTTTCTTTGCCAAATAAGCCAGCAAACGTCGACGTTTTCCCAAAAGTCTTCGTAGACCTCTTTCCGATGAAAAATCTTTTTTGTGTAATTCCAAATGTGAAGCAAGTCTCCGTATCTTATTGGTGAAACTGAATACTTGAAATTCAACAGAACCCCTGTTTTCTTCTTTTTCTTCTTTAACCATAAATCCTAAAATTTTTCTACCTCCTTTCTTTTTCATGTATTTTTCTGATCAGGAAAAATAAAAAATTATGTCAGTTATTTTGAAGTTATTCTAATCTCGTACACACACAAATTTGCAATTATTCATCTACTACTGGAATTTGGATTTTTTTTATCGATGCAAATTGGATTTGGATAGAAGGGTACATTCTTTCTACTATTTTAGATAGAAGAAATGTTTCTTCTATCTAAATATAGTAGAAAGAATTTTGCTGATTTATTTATTGCTATATGCAATTTATGGAATTGATACACCATTTAATTGATATCATTTAGCAAAATGAAACACAGCATAGGCATCCATCTTTTGGCTCGAGAATTTCACGGGATAGAGATATGGTATAAGAAATAGACTATTAAGTAACTCTAAATGAATTGTGGATACATCTGTATCCTTAACATACTGAAACGATTGCCATTATTCGTATCAAACCAATAGCGATTCATACAAGCTAAATCTTCTAATCAATGGTGGGCCAATAATGAATTTTTTTGCATATGTATTAAGACGCTTGGCCTGATTTCGAAATTGTCCAGAGTTTTATATGTTGTTTTCATTGCAAAATGATGGGTCTCCTTCCATAACTTTCCAATTACGAGTACGAGAATTGAAAGACATAAATATTCTAAATTCTCTACGGCGTCTAGTAGATAGATAGAATATTTTCAGGAACAAGAAAATCAGAAGAATCTTTCTCTCTATTCACTATCATTCCGCGTCTTCGACTTCTATTAGTTTCTTTTCTTCTTTAATGCAATAGCTATAGTTTGATATAAGAATCCATTTCTCAAAGTAATGGAAACCATTCTCTTATAGGAAATGGTTCGAAAATCGCTATTCCACCTTTTAGGTATCGTGAAAAGTGATACCTGTGAAGATCGTGCATTTCAGTCAAATTCAGATCCGTTTTTCGAGTCCATGATATAATATAACCAAATTGGATAGATCTTCCACCTGTTTAGCTAAGAAAGAATAGATACAGAGGTGGATAATAGATCGATATGAAGATCATGAGCTGCCCCATAATGAAACCGCCAGTAGTCGCAAATATCTCCTTCTTCCCTAATCCAAGATTGGAGAAAGAAGATCTAAGAGGGACCTATGGAGAATGTAGTCAGAAATCCATAATAGAGTCTGACCACAACGACCGAATTAATTATCCTCATCGAGAAACTTAGACTACTAAATAGAAAAGATTTGAAAATCATGGCATGGGTCTCCTTTTTTTCTTTCTTTAGAGTTTTCTATATGCACAATTTCTCGATGTTTCGATGAGAATTTCTTGACTTTCCATATATAGAAAGAGATAGACTATAAATGACATCTCTTATGTCAATAAGACCAAAGGGATGGATATTAAATGATAGGAAGTGCTAGGAAGTGAAATAGAATGAAATAG
>NW_025422626.1:72500-74793 GCF_904849725.1 Hordeum vulgare subsp. vulgare | reverse complement strand
CGTGCCATGGGCTAAGTCGGTCCGGCCGATGTGCCGTGATTGGCCGCCTCGAAGCTCCCTTCCCAACGGGCGGTGGGCTGAATCCTTTGCAGACGACTTAAATACGCGACGGGGCATTGTAAGTGGCAGAGTGGCCTTGCTGCCACGATCCACTGAGATCCAGCCCCATGTCGCACGGATTCGTCCCTCCCCCACACCTTTCATTGAAATGATAAGGTTCGAAAGTGCAACTGGCAAAGTTGGCCTACCTACATGGCTAAGTCCAACGGAAACCGTACGTGCCAAGTCACAAGAGATATGGTAAAGTCCGCCCCGGGACTTACGCAATCACTCGCTAAGTCCAACGGAAACCATACGTGCCAAGTCGGAAGAGATATGGTAAAGTCCGTCCTGGGACATACGCAATCATAAGCTAAGTCCAACGGAAACCATACGTGCCAAGTCAGAAGACATATGGTAAAGTCCGTCCTGGGACATACGCAATCATCCGCTAAGTCAAACGGAAACCATACGTGCCAAGTCACAAGAGATATGGTTAAGTCCGTCCTGGGACATACGCAATCACCGGCTAAGTCCAACGGAAACCATTCGTGCCAAGTCACGAAGAGATATGGCCAAGTCCGTCCCGGGACATACGCAATCACCCGCTAAGTCCAACGGAAACGATACGTGCCAAGTCACGAAGAGATATGGTTCAGTCCGTCCTGGGACATACGCAATCACCCGCTAAGTCCAACGGAAACTATACGTGCCAAGCCACGAAGATAACGGTCGAGGCACCATCGGAACAAGTAAATACGACATGGGACATGAACGTGTAAAATGGTTCACGGGCGAAGAACGGGTACGACGACCATTGTGGAAGAAACTGGACGCGCACTATGATAAACAAACGATAACCATGCGGGGCGCACCGACGAAACCACGTACGATGACACGGGGCGCACCGAAAAACGGGTACGGCGGCCGTGTTGCAAATAACTGGGCGCGCACCATGGAGAACAGGGGAAAACAATGTGCGTGGAATGGACGGATGCACGTACGGGCACACGGGCCAAAAAACGTGAACGCGAGGAAACGGGAAAGAACGGGGTACGACGGCCGTGGTGCAAAAAACTGGGCGCGCGCCATGGAAAACGGGTGAAAAGCATGTGCGTGGCATGGACGGATGAACGTACGGGCACACGGGCCAAAAAACGTGAACTTGAGGAAACGGGGAAACACGGGGTATGACGGCCGTGTTGCAAAAAACTGGGCGCGCACCATGGAAAACTGGGGCAAACCATGTGCGTGGCATGGACGGATGCACGTACGGGCACACGGGCCAAAAAACGTGAACGTGAGGAAACGGGAAAGACGGGTACGGGCCGTGTTGCAATAAACTGGGCGCGCACCATGGAAAACTGGGGCAAACCATGTGCGTGGCATGGACGGATGCACGTACGGGCACACGGGCCAAAAAACGTGAACGTGAGGAAACGGGGAAAAAACGGGTACGGCGGCCGTGTTGCAATAAACTGGGCGCGCACCATGGAAAACTGGGGCAAACCATGTGCGTGGAATAGACGGATGCACGTACGGGCACACGGGCCAAAAAACGTGAACGTGAGGAAACGGGAAAGAACGGGGTACGACGGCCGTGTTGCAAAAAACTGGGCGCGCCATGGAAAACGGGTGAAAACCTTGTTCGTGGCATGGACGGATGAACGTACGGGCACACGGGCCAAAAAACGTGAACTTGAGGAAACGGGGAAACACGGGGTACGACGGCCGTGTTGCAAAAAACTGGGCGCGCACCATGGAAAACTGGTGAAAACCATGTGCGTGGCATGAACGGGTGCACGTACGGCCACACGGGCCAAAAAACGTGAACGTGAGGAAATGGGAAAAAACGGGCACGGGGGCCGTGTTTCAAAAAACTGGGCGCGCACCATGGAAAACGGGTGAAAACCATGTACGTGGCATGGACGGATGCATGTACGGCCATACGGGCCAAAAAACGTGTAAACGGGGATCCGGGGAAAAACAGTGTACCCCTTCTTCACAAACGAAGGGCAGGGGTCCCAAGGGGGGCTAAAACCCTCGGGTATATTGGGGAGGAGGGGGCTCCTCCCTGCTTGGGTGTGGGAAATCGGTGGGTTTGCATATGAAATCATATGCAAACCTCCCGTTTCTCCCGTAACCCTTGCTTTTCCCAAACGTTGGCTCGGATGTCCCGTCGTTCTCCTGTCCCGTGTACGACTCATGCCAAATTCTGATCCGTCGGTCGAACGGCTGTTCGGGTTGCAGAAAA
>NW_025422626.1:0-2500 GCF_904849725.1 Hordeum vulgare subsp. vulgare | reverse complement strand
GGAAAACAATGTGCGTGGAATGGACGGATGCACGTACGGGCACACGGGCCAAAAAACGTGAACGCGAGGAAACGGGAAAGAACGGGGTACGACGGCCGTGGTGCAAAAAACTGGGCGCGCGCCATGGAAAACGGGTGAAAAGCATGTGCGTGGCATGGACGGATGAACGTACGGGCACACGGGCCAAAAAACGTGAACTTGAGGAAACGGGGAAACACGGGGTATGACGGCCGTGTTGCAAAAAACTGGGCGCGCACCATGGAAAACTGGGGCAAACCATGTGCGTGGCATGGACGGATGCACGTACGGGCACACGGGCCAAAAAACGTGAACGTGAGGAAACGGGAAAGACGGGTACGGGGCCGTGTTGCAATAAACTGGGCGCGCACCATGGAAAACTGGGGCAAACCATGTGCGTGGCATGGACGGATGCACGTACGGGCACACGGGCCAAAAAACGTGAACGTGAGGAAACGGGGAAAAAACGGGTACGGCGGCCGTGTTGCAATAAACTGGGCGCGCACCATGGAAAACTGGGGCAAACCATGTGCGTGGAATAGACGGATGCACGTACGGGCACACGGGCCAAAAAACGTGAACGTGAGGAAACGGGAAAGAACGGGGTACGACGGCCGTGTTGCAAAAAACTGGGCGCGCCATGGAAAACGGGTGAAAACCTTGTTCGTGGCATGGACGGATGAACGTACGGGCACACGGGCCAAAAAACGTGAACTTGAGGAAACGGGGAAACACGGGGTACGACGGCCGTGTTGCAAAAAACTGGGCGCGCACCATGGAAAACTGGTGAAAACCATGTGCGTGGCATGAACGGGTGCACGTACGGCCACACGGGCCAAAAAACGTGAACGTGAGGAAATGGGAAAAAACGGGCACGGGGGCCGTGTTTCAAAAAACTGGGCGCGCACCATGGAAAACGGGTGAAAACCATGTACGTGGCATGGACGGATGCATGTACGGCCATACGGGCCAAAAAACGTGTAAACGGGGATCCGGGGAAAAACAGTGTACCCCTTCTTCACAAACGAAGGGCAGGGGTCCCAAGGGGGGCTAAAACCCTCGGGTATATTGGGGAGGAGGGGGCTCCTCCCTGCTTGGGTGTGGGAAATCGGTGGGTTTGCATATGAAATCATATGCAAACCTCCCGTTTCTCCCGTAACCCTTGCTTTTCCCAAACGTTGGCTCGGATGTCCCGTCGTTCTCCTGTCCCGTGTACGACTCATGCCAAATTCTGATCCGTCGGTCGAACGGCTGTTCGGGTTGCAGAAAAGTACGTATCGTGTCCGCACACGGTCAGGTCGATGTGATCTCGTGCCGCGTTGTCCCGTCGGTCCCGTGTACGAATCGTGCCAAATTCTGATCCGACGGTTCAACGGCCGTTCGGGTTGCAGAAAAGTACGTATCGTTTCGCACACGGTCAGCTTGACGGGATATCGTGCAGCCTTGTCCCTGCCGGTCCCGTGTACGTGTCCCGTGAAATTCTGACCCAACAGCCTAACTTGGCTCGGGAAACAGGAAAGTAGCATATCCCGTGCATGAGACCGACTAGACAAAGTTGCAACGACGTTGCCTTTCGGAATATAGTTGCCCCCAAAACTTATCGTTGCGGGGGTGACACACGCGTGATGTGGTCTCTCTGGACGCCTCCTTCGAGTAAACCTCCCGTGCATTGCACGGGCGGATGCTCGGTTGGCTTGACCGATGTAGGCTACTAAACGCATGAGCAGCTTTGGACCCGTGTCTGCTGGTAGATCCCCCGTCGTTCGACGGCCGACTATTGGCGCCGTGTCCTACCAATCAGTTGGCTTTGTACCATCGATGGATCAGGAAGTGCTTGCATATGAGTACCCGACATACGGGAAGTGGCGCGTGAAATATATGTTGACACACGGCGGACGTCGTACGGGCGTTTTGCTGTGGCTGGATTGCGCTTGTGGCGTTGCCTCGTATCACGGGCATGTAATGTGCCTGTTGTTATCAAGGCAACCTCGCTCGCGTCGTTGGTCTCGGATGTTGCTCACGATAAAGGCTCATGGCCCATTTGGTTGCCTCGACCCGACCCAAGCTCTTTGTGCTGAGAACAACCGGAACTAGGGTTGCCTCTACCTCTCCACAGTTACGTGGTAGGATACGCAACTCTCTGTGCCGATCCTCATGAACGATGAGCTATGCCCGCTGGAAATCGACAACCGGCTTGGCTGTTGCCTCTGCGTCTCTATGCAAGTGGAACCGGAGGACGACAACCAATGCTGGACGTCATCGAGGACGTGCTACCTGGTTGATCCTGCCAGTAGTCATATGCTTGTCTCAAAGATTAAGCCATGCATGTGCAAGTATGAACCAATTTGAACTGTGAAACTGCGAATGGCTCATTAAATCAGTTATAGTTTGTTTGATGGTACGTGCTACTCGGATAACCGTAGTAATTCTAGAGCTAATACGTGCAACAAACCCCGACTTTTGGGAGGGGCGCATTTATTAG